>NC_056743.1:1515126257-1515311257 GCF_019279795.1 Protopterus annectens
TGAATTCTTATGTACAAACACTCGTGCTTATCTTAAAAATTGTGTTACACAGGCATAAGTCAAGCACTCTGAAGAGCAGATGGTTTAAAATGTGTGTTTACAAAACAAGCATTGTGAAAAACAGCTGGCTTTGACATAATTGTGCAAAACATACATTTATATAAATAATTTTTATTACAAACAGATGCTGCCAAGAACAGCAAAAATGATTGCAATATGATAAGGCAATAATACTGATACAGGAAGAATAAAATTTAAATATGGCACTGTGATACAATATATCTACTGGATTGAGAAATGACTGTGATTTATAATAGTATAATAATAGAATATTCCTGTACTGATTTGTGAATATGCCCACAATCATACTATGTCATACTTCAGAGATGGAAGGAAGAACCTGAGCCCTGTGGGTTTTTCCCATATCTTACCACTGAAGCAATATATTGTGGTGTTTGTTGTTGCTTCAGAGCTATGTAATAAAGAATTTGTGTTCTTTGCTATTTTGTTTGCCTCAATAGAGTTTATCCTTTAAGCGAAATTCAAGTGAGGGATATGTGTCAGACAAATCATCGTCCTATGAAGCTCTCAATGAACTCGGTGCTGAGAGTCTGCAGAACCCAGACAAAACAGAGGCCTCAGGTAGCTATGTAAACAAGAAGCAGTGTTGAACTGAATGCACTGACCAAGCATGATTTGCACATTGTAAATATGCATTGATGCACTGACCCATTAACAATTCTCCCTATATAATATACTTACTGTAGGTGAAAGATTAAAAGGATTCTTGGAGGGTATGATTCTGTAATGGTGGAAGGACTGCCACATTTGGAGTGGTTATAAAATAATCATATGCTAAAATAACACTGTTTTCAATCTGAGAACTCACATGTTAGAGAAAAATAACATCCAGTTGCTTGTGCTAACCAAACATAATACTCACATAAAACCCTTTGTTCTCAATTTCTTCTTATTTTTGAAAACATATCTCTGCATGTTTGTGGGGTTTCTCATTAAGCATGACACATGCCTGTGATCTTGATTTAAATTAATCTTCTGCATTACATACATCTGAAATCACTTCTATATTTAAATCATAGGAAGATCTCTCTTGCTGTCTGCATTTTTCCGACGTATAAATGTTTATGGGCCTTTACTGGTGGACTCAGGCTACAGGTTTATCAAATGACTGAGTTCTAAGAATGAAAAGTTCATGATGGTACTATTATAATTAATTATTTATCACACAATTATCTACTGAGGTTATATATTTTAAGTATTTTATTATTTTGTACATTAGTTCATATAACAATAACCGATGATGTTGGTTTGGTAAACTGAAGATTTACCCATGGTTAGTGTGGTTTAATCATGAGGGTGAAGCCCAAGTGATTACACAAAGCCAATCATGAGTAAACCTTCAACATACCATACCCAGTAGTCGGTTATTGCCATTATACAATGACATTATTTAACAAAAAAATGACTTACTTTTCTTAAATAATGTATTTTTAGAATGGCTCCGTGGTGTTCTTCCACTTTGTTTCCTGACTGTGCCCTTTGATGATATACCGCACATGTGTTTGGGATTTGCATTCCGAGGCTTACTCAGTATATTACTGTTTTAGCAAGCAAGCAACATAGAAAGGACAATCTCCATTGCTATTTTTTTTTTTTTGAAAGAAAAAAAAAAGTGTAACCTCCTGACAGTTTAGCAGTACGAGAGAGGCAGGAAAATACAAGGAAAATCAGGTATGTTTTAGTTTATACAACATATCTGATTTTTCTTGTTATTTTCTGTGGTCTCGTATGTACCTCTCGATCTTATATTTAAAAAAAAATGTGAATATGTGTGCATTGTCTGAAGGAAAGAATTTCTGAAACTAAAATGCTTGTCAGTATTTAGTGACTTTGTTCCTCAGTGATTTGTTTGAAAAAAAAAAAGAATTTATGAAGAGCGAAGTCACTAAATAATATTTCAGTTTCAGAGTTTCTTTCATTCAGACTAATACATGGCTACCACAAAATAATAGAAAAAAAACTCTGGCCACTCAATGATACTTTAGCAGCCGGACGTATATCACTGGTATATTCTTAAATTACAGCGAGCACACTGGTTGGGCTGACCAATCAGCATGCTCCTCTTGGAATGTTTATGGCTAGTTATTGTATAATATGCACTAATTATTGTAAAGTGGTCCTCAAAATGTATTTTGGAATACTTACTTTTTATCTGATCCATTTTAAAAGTAATATTTAATTGCTGGCATTTAATAAACTACTTAGTCTGTGGTTTAATTGATATTACAATACGTTAGTTGATGCTGCAGGTTAGTGTCAAATTATTGTTTGTGTCATGTCTGAGGTATTAAGTTTATATTTATATTTTATTTTAATTGCAATATATCTAGTTTGAGGCATGATAATAAACGTAATTTGATTCTCACTCGGATATGACTGGTGCCAGTCAGCTTTGTGATAATTAGGTGTACAACAACACAAACTTGCCCAAATGACATATTCATTGCAGATGTCATTGTAGAAGAAACATTGCCCCCTGTAGCAAGGCCCTGCAAACTCATCAGAGTTGATTATGAAAAAGTTAAGGCTACAGGAGCGCAGGTTTAGCTTTTTATGAAGTGTCTGTGAAGGAACTGTCCAGAATTCAAACAGAAAAGTTATATTTCAAAGATACTGAGTATTTATTAGAAAGCATCATTAACATTAAACAGATGCATTACAAAATATTCACTTTATTGCAACAAAGCTATATTATAGTTAAAAACTGGTACATTTTCTCATTGATCTACAATAATGAACTTCAGAAACTGATAGTACATTTTCTCTAAAGTTTCTCACTGTGAAACTACAATGTGTGTGTGTGTGTGTGTGTGTGTGTGTGTGTGTGTGTGTGTGTGTGTGTGTGTGTGTGTGTGTGTGTGTGTGTGTGTGTGTGTGTTCCTGGAGGGGGCTTCCTATTCCACAGAAATTAATGGATGCAGAAAAGAATGATGTGGGCAGCCACCAAAGCAACAGAATTAATGGAAAAGCAAAGAGGGGGAGAACCATGCTCATGTGACAGGCATTGGGAAAATTGTGTCAGAGTGAGTGGACATGGCTTTTCTCTACTCCACTCTAGTCAACACAAAAACATTCTACATAAAGTTTACAGACTTGTAAATTCCTCATTTTATTTTTCAGTTGAACTAGCTGGTGAAGTGACTGTTTAGTTTAAGTGAATATTGTATACAAATTTCAAGCTAAACCACTCAAATTACCATAGTCAATGCATTGCTATAACCTAAGTCTGGTAGCTAGTTTATATGGGTAGCATCGTGCAAACCTGTGCCTGCAGATGCTAGATATTTAAATCCTTTCACTGCAGCATTCTATGGTTTGTGAAACTATGAAGGTGCATTTGAAGTACTCTAGCAATGTTATGGCTTTTATGGACAATGGTAAAAAAATAAAAGAGGAATGACAACTGCAAACATGCAGAAAAATAAGCAACTGGCATCTCTTTGCTCCCCTTTTCTTGCCATAGGAAAACAAAAAGAACAAGATTTCTGCCAATCTTTTACATGAAGCTTACCAGATATGTGTAGCATGAAGGTGGAGGGCCTCATCTGATAAACTATAGAAGTTATTTTAAATTGGAGCTACAGGCCTCTAGCACACTTCTAATGTTATTAACTCTGTTGGTCCCCATTGGGATTCCTCTCTCCTCTTGTAGGAGTTAGTTATGCTAATAACAGCAGCCCTAAAAATGAACTTCCACCATTATGTACTTATGGTTATATGTTGCAATCTGATATACCACATACTAAAATTTCTATTTATAATCTAGCAGCAAAGATGAATGAATTTGAAAAAGGGACTGTAATTAAGATGTCTGTTACAGTTGAATTCTTTCTAAATTAAACCAACTAGAAAACTGTTCAGCCTCTTTCAAAGTTGCCCTCACATCTTTAGAGGGGGAAAGACGATGAGAGATAATATAATTGTTAAAGGTTTGGGAAAAGAATACCCAAATGATAAATGAATGGAGACTTTATAAGAAATGTTCAACTCGTAGTCCATCCTCTAAAATGTTGTAACCTTGTACATTATAGAAAAAGTGCACAGAGGTCGGTCTAATTACCACAGTAGTATCCCCAAGACTACTGTATGTCAAACTGTTAAGTAGTCTGATCCATTTCTAGTACTGGTAGCTGCTAAGAAAAATAAGTTTTTTGGCATAAATATGACCTTAAATTTCATGTGATTTACTCAAAGATGATAAAGCAGAGAGAAACTCAGGAACCTCACATGGCCTTCCTGAAAACACTAGAGGGGATAAATGTATCACCAAACACCATCATACTAGGTGACTTCAATTACCCTAATATAGACTGGGAACACTACTCAAGCCCAAACACCCTAGCCCAAAAGTTCCTGGAATTCATAAACTCAAATGCCATGGAACAACTAGTCACCATCCCCACAAGAGGAGATAACATACTTGATCTCATCATCACGAACATGGGAGCACAATGTTCAACACCGGAGGTGTACCCCTCACTGGTGAGATCAGACCACAAACTAATCTCGCTGGAGGTCCTCATCCCACCCCACCTGAAATAAAAAAGACCACAGTAAAGAACTTCTCAAAAGCCGACTTCACACTTCTAAAGACTAGTGTGGTCTCCTTTAAGGCCCCGAGGCGGAAAACAGTACTCAAGCCACTGAATCACTTACAAATGCCTTCTACCAGCACCTGCAGGACTGCATGGATAAGGCAATCCCAAGCAAAACAAAGACTCTTTGTACCAAAGGCAAGCGTCCAGTCTGGTGGACCCCAGCCATAAACAAACTCTACAACAAAAGGAGGAAGCTACTACAAGATAGAGCAAAATCCTTAAAAGGTAAGACACCCTTGATCACTATAAGTAAAAAACTAAGAACTCATAAAATCATCCAAAGCAAATTTCGAGAGAAAAATAGCTAAAGACTCAAAAGACAATCATAAGGCCTTCTTTAGCTATGTTAGAAACCTGGGAGGAAACTCCCAGATATGCTCAGAGCTAGTTCAAAATGATGTGAAGATTACTGATCCTACAGACATTGCCAACATACTGGCTGACAGGTTCAGTGCAAACTTCTCCCCCCCAAAAGGAGAGATATCTATACCAAACGATTGCAGCCCCCCAAACATCTCCAGCGCCCAAGTGAGAACTGCTCTCTCCAAAGCAAAAACACAGCATCCATGGGACCTGATGGTGTCCCCGGCTGTGTGCTCCATGAACTCAATGAGGAATTAAACCCACAGCTAGGACAGCTGTTTAATCAAAGTCTTACCTCTGGATACGCACCCAGGAGTGGCGCACTGCAACTGTGGTACCACTTCACAAAGGCGGTGCCTCCACCGACCCTGGAAATTACCGCCCATTAGCTTGACAAGCCTTATCTGCAAAGCCATGGAGAGGATCATAATGGACCTCATAAATAAAGACATAGGGAATTTGCAGACTTTGGATCCAACCCAGTTTGGCTTTGTCAAAGGCAGATCATGCCTTTTAAACTTGGTTGACTTTTTCAAACAGTCACCAAAGCCATTGATGAGGGAAAGGCAGTCCATACAGCCTACCTCGATCTGGCTAAGGCCTTCGATACAATACCCCACTCGGGTATCATTGAAAAACTCATCAGCTTAAATGTCAACCCATACATCACAAGATGGGTTGCAAACTGGCTGAGTGACAGAACCCACAGGGTCAGAGTTGCTGGCGCCATGTCAGACTCAAAGCCTGTCACAAGTGGTGTCCCACAGGGCTCAGTCCTGGGCCCACTCTTGTTTGGCATCTACTTTTCCGGTACAAGCAAACACAGGAGGGTTATGGCTGACAAAGTTTGCAGATGACTGCAAACTGGGCCATAGTAGAAAACACATCTGATACAGATATCCTTCAGAAGGGTCTCACAGAAACGGATAACTGGTGCCAGAGCCACGGCCTAAAGTTAAATGCCAAAAAATGCATAGTCATACCCTTCGGGAAAAACAAGGTTACCCCTAGCTACCAAATAGGTGGCAATCCACTGAGCACAGAAGAAGTTATCAGGGACCTGGGGACCCAAGTTGATAGTAGTCTGTCATTCGACACCCATGTAGCTAAAGTAGTTAGGAAGACCTTCTACATTGCCCACCTTATCATGAAGGGATTCTCATCTAGATCAAGGGAGGTCATAGTCTCCCTTTACTCATCACTCATCAGACCAATGATTGAGTACAATGCCCCATTCGGAATGTATCTGACCCGACACTTGCAGCAGCTGGAGAGGCCACAAAAGTTCCTCACCAAAAGGATAAAGGGTCTCAAAAATCTGTCCTATGCTGCCCGACTGAAAGAACTCCAGCTCTATTCAGTCGCCACCGCTTGCTCAGAGGTGACCTTTGCCTAACATACAAGGCCATGTCAAACCCAGATTTGATGAATATGCTTCACCTCAAAAAATCTAGATCCATCAGAGCCACAAGGGCGGGAGACTTAAACCTTGACACGGCTATTAATAGGACGTGCTGGAGGGATAGATTCATCACCCAAAGACTCCCTATGCTGTGGAACAAAATCCCGGTACATGTGAGGCAGAGCACCTCGCTGGCCTTGTTCAAAAGAAATCTTGACCAATGGATGGGAGATCACAGATATACCCCAGGGATAACCTCAGTGTCACTGCTCGACAGAGGCACAGCAAAATAATGGGTATAGTTCCCCATACTAAAGGGGTGGCGTAAGCCACAAAACGATGGGCTAGGCTTGTAAATGCCCTCGGGCAGATAGCCTAGTATGAACCTATGAACCTATGAACCTATGAAAAAGGATGGCACCAAATGCCCAGATGCTGATACAGTGAGCAATTAAATTTAAAATATCATATTTTCTGATTTTATTCTCATCTTTATGTGGAAAATATTCAGTTACAAAGCTCATAACGTATCTTAAATTTCACAGATCTTCACGTGATTAATGTATCATGGTATTATTTATTACTTGATTATATGTACTCTAGTTTGTAAGCTTGAAAAGTTTAAATGATTGTTAACCCATAATTCCATAATTGATTTAATATCCATTTCCTTGTTGTATATATTTAGCTAGAAATGCAAATGGTGGTTTGGTTGGATTTTTTGTAATAACTGTACTCAGATTAATAGTTATAATATGGATATCATATCCCTTTCACATGCACCCCCTGAAATGCTTTTCCCACTCTTTTGATCCCATATTAGCCTTACAGATATAATGACATAGTTGTTGTCAGTTATTCCAGTTTTGAACCTGGCCACAGTGAACGACATTAATGTAAGGTGGCATGCTATATACTGAAAAAAAAAAGAATGGACAAACACCTGGTACCACGCTTTCAAAACAAGAACAAAATCTGAAATACATTTCGTCATTCCTTCAGACCAATACTTTATTACACACAGACTTAGAGATGATTGCCAAATAAAACTCAGCTCATAGAAGAGTAAAAAATGTCATCATATAAAGCACATCCAATCATGTCCCTTCTTTAAATCATATCTTACAATCGGTCTTAAACCACAGGGTATATCCAGTCATGTCGCTTATTCAAAAACATTTCTTGTACTTGGTCTTAAGCCACTGTTTATTTAGAACGCATTTAAAATTAATATAGTATTCAAGCCTGCTGAAGTTGTGACATTGAATCATATTTACTACTTATTTTTTGGTGTCCAAGATATTTTTAGCATCTCCATCCCGAGTGTGTTTTGTCCACAATGTGTAAGATTACAGGATTCTTGAGTTTGTTTTTTATGTGTTTGATACTATAGAACCAGATATTAAGGGTGTATTCAACAACAGAGGCCTAAGTGAGAAATCAAGGGCCAGTAGATTATTAGGAGTTACCTTTTCACAGGTATAGACAGTTATTTTGCATTCAATGAACTTTCTGAAAAGGCTGTCACATGGCTAACAATGCACAATTAAAGCTGGCATGTGACAGCACTAGAATGTAAGAAATAAGACGTAGGCTAACAAGGACTTCCAGAGTATTAATTCGATAAGGAAATAGTTATGCTAGGTAGATCAAGTAATCCTTATCTGCAAATGGTTTCTATGCAGATATATATGGAAATGAATATTGTAATGTTATGATTTCTACCAAAGAATTAAGCTATAGTCATATGTAGACCATTTCAATGTCACTTCCTAATCTGAGGAGCTAATGTTCACACTTCTTTATATATTTGTATGTCACTTTATCAACTAGAACTTGAAAGCCCTTTTACAAGGCAAAAACTCTTCCTCTCAAAAACAATATTTATAATTACAGAGACAATTGCAATAATTATTTACAACCCACTCTTAGTTTTCACTATTTCCCTACAATAACTAATTTTGAGCTTAACCTCTTTACAGTTACTATACGGCTTACAAGCTCCTTACTATGGGTGTGGGTAAAATCACCCACATACATAGCCAATTATCTAAAGCCTGGTACTCTTTACACAAGTTAACCAGCATTGCCATTCTTAGTTTTAGTTCCAAGCATATTGTCACATCCAAGTTTCTTTTCTGTCCATCTACCCAACTCTGGATTGTTGTAGATGCAGTGAGACGGGTATCAACGCCTCAACACTAGTAAAATAACAACTAAAAGCTAGAAGCTAAGAAAACATCTCAAGACTATAAATCATTGCTCAATAATAAGCATCAGTGGTACAGAATATATATTATTATGGGCACCTACTGTAAGCGACCTACATCAGTGGTACAGAATATATATTATTATGGCCACCTACTGTAAGTGGCCTGTATCAGTGGTACAGAATATATATTATTATGGGCACCTACTGTAAGCGACCTACATCAGTGGTACAGAATATATATTATTATGGCCACCTACTTTAAGTGGCCTATATCAGTGCTACAGAATTTATATTATTATGGGCACCTATTGAAAGTGACCTACATCAGTGGTAAAGAATATATATATCATTATGGGCACCTACTGTAAGTGGCCTATATCAGTGGTACAGATTATATATTTATTATGGGCAGCTACTGTAAGTGGCCTATGTCAGTGGTACAGAATATATATTATGGGCACCTACTGTAAGTGGCCTAATCAGTGGTACAGAATATATATTATTATGGGCACCTACTGTAAGTTGCCTATATCAGTGTTACAAAATATATACTATTATGGACACCTACTGTAAGTGCCTACATCCGTGGTGCAGAATATATATTATTATGGGCACCTACTATAAGTGGCCTATATCAGTGGTACAGATTATATATTGTTATGGGCACCTACTCTAAGTGGCCTATATCAGTGGTTCAGAATATATATTATTATAGGCACCTACTGTAAATGGCCCACATCAGTGGTACAGAATATATATTATTATGGACACCTACTGTATGTGGCCTATATCAGTGGTACAGAGTATATATTATTATAGGTATCTACTGTAAGTGGCCTATATCTCTTACAGAGCATGGAGAGTTCCATTTTTTATCCTTTCCCACCCACTCCACTCCTTTGATCCATTCCCTGTATTTGCACCCAGCTCACCTAGTCAAAACTGTAAATAGTGGAGGAAAAATTGGAACAATTGTGAGGTCACTGTAAAACCCTGAGTCACCAGATACTGAAAAAAACACATCTACAAACACAAATGCATGAAATGCATAAAGGCAAAAAACTCAAACTGTAAGCATCTTTTTGCAAAGGGACAAGCTTCACTGCACCCCAGATATGTGGGGGGGGGGGCAGGCCCATCACAATGTTATATACACTGTTTGGTTGTACAAACATAAAGAAAGGGAGAACTCTCACAAAGCAATGAAATCAGCTCTGGTGCACATATGGAACCTCCACTGGCAGTGAATTCTTATTGAAAACTCTCTTTGGTGTTTCACAGTTTGGTGTGTTGTGAGTCAGGGAGTTTTGTAGCTTGGTATGTTTGAGTCAGGGAGTTGCTCCTTGGGGAATTTCAACTTGGCAACCTGGAGAGCAACTGTGGCCATTTTTCTGTTCTTGCCTAACTTCTCCTTGTGTATTGGGACAACCTCTCCAGTAAGCAGCATACAGTGGCAACAGCATGCAGTGAGAGGAGCATGCAGTGGCAGCAGCATGCAGTGGCAGCAGCATGCAGTGAGAGCAGCATGCAGTGGCAGCAGCATGCAGTGAGTGCAGCATGCAGTGGCAGCAGCATGCAGTGGTAGTAGCCTGCAGTGACAGCAGCATGCAGTGGCAGCAGCATGCAGTGAGAGCAGCATGCAGTGGCAGCAGCATTCAGTCAGAGCAGCATGAGCATATTATTCACAATGTAAGCCGCTATCCCCTCAGGCAGACATTTCCTGCTAAGAAGCTAGTGATTCTTACTAGGTCTTCTAATCTCCCCAGTAGAATATCCAGTGGGACATATACCTCATGCCACAGTCTCTTCCTCCCCTAGAATAGTTCAGCCAGCAGTGTCCAGCTCCTGTCCAAGTCTCCCTGCTAGTTTTCCTGTGCTCTGGCCATTAACAAAGCCTGGGAGTTGGCTAGATCATAAGGAAGGTTCCATCTTTGTATGCCACAGAGTGAAAAGAACACGAGAATTTACTGATCAAACACCAAGATGTAAAAATCAGTGAAAATATAATTGATGTGAGGGATTTTAACCACCCAAATATTTACTATGCAAAACTAATCAACATCACAGAAATATGCTCAAACATTAACTGGCCATGTTAGTCAAAATATATACAGTAAAAATCCATGCAGACGTGACAATATTATACTGACAAAATTAGAATCTTTTCTTTCTGCTTCCAACCAGTACTTTTATTTTCTATAATTAACACAGATGATGTTTTTATCTTTAGCCTAAATATAAAATCAAACTACGTCAAATAAAATTATCCTTCCTAGACACTGCCAGTGCAAAGTATTTGTTACAATTGTTCATTGATAGGAATAATATGAAAACAGACTGCCCTTAAAAACCTGAATCAAGCTACTTAAGATATTTTCAAAAAAATTCTATGATATTATTAATTTCTGCATTCAAAAATGCATGTGTGAGATATAAATACACAGATGCATTCAACAAAAGACTTTCATATGCATGTTAAGATATAAAACAGATAAATGCTATTACTATACAGTTTTCAAAGATTACATCATTGTCATCATCATCATCACCTCCTTTTCCCATTGCACATGGGGTTGGGGTGTTCCATCAACTGCCACCACCTCGCAGAACTCAGAACCACTCTCCAGTCTTTTTGACAGTAATATTAGCCTGTCAAAGATCTTCTATCATAGACATCCTCAGTCTTTTGGCTGGGCATACTCGTCTCCTTTTCCCTTCTTCCTGTCTTTCCCAAATACTCTTTAACAAATTGCATTTTGTTTTCCTGCACATGACCAAACTTAGTAATCTGCTCTTGACCTTCACTAAAACTGGAACGACTTTGGCTTCCTCGCTGCTGGCTTCATTTCTTTATCTGCCCTATCCTGCTGTGTACATCCTACTTTCTGTTTCAAGCACTGCATCTCCATCACATCAAGCTTTCTGAGCTGCTCTGCTTTCGCTGCCATTATTTCTGAGCCATACAGCAGTTTTGTACACCTTACTTTTCAACTTATTTCCAATCGTTCTGCTGTGCATTATCCATGATACTTTTTGCCACTTGGCTGCAGCCCCTCTGATTCTTGCTTTGACCTCCTCAGTCACATCTTCCAGAAACTTAAATTTGTTAGTCTGTTCCAATCTTTTCTCTTGTATCTCACATTTCATCAACTTTTGGGCTTTCCCATTTGCTGCCATGAAAACTGTCCTGTTTGTAGTCAATTTTATCCCATGTGCCTTTAACTTTGCATTTCAGTCCCCTAGCAATAGATGAAGTTCTCATTCTGAGTCTGCTTCTATTACCACAAACCCCAGGATTTACTAATCATCCTTGTAAGACTAGATTAGTCTTACACGGAAACGCCAGTCTAAGAGTATGACAGCAGCGCGCCATGCATATTAATGAGGACGTGCTGCCTCAACTCTAAAGCTTACACGGAGCGTGGACGAGTGTAGGGGTCATGTCGGACTGCCGAGCAGTCCAAAAATCCACACCCCTGCTATGAAGAAACGCCTCAATTTCAAGTTACATGAGCGAGTCCGCTCACATGTGCACAATGTAACACTACACTCCCCCATATGTTAAAAAGCTGACAAAATTAAAAATAGAAAGATTTATTTTATTTATTTTTTATTTCATCCGATATAGCTGCCCATATATGCATGTGTTTGCGCGGGTTTGCCCATTGCTTAGCTACAGTTAGCAGCTTAGACACCAGAAGAGGGTAATAAGAAAAATATATGCAAATTTTGCAAAATAGCAGTAGTGTAGTGGTTAGAGTCTTCGCACAAAGAGGAGGCATTCCTGGTTCAAGTCCCACTAGTGCACGTTCCATTTTCTGTTGGAAATCTGTATACAAAAATATTTCCTGACATTTTTTATGTATAAGTTTTGTAAAAAGCATTGAAAAGTTAAATGTAGTAGTGAACGAATTATATATATGTTAAGGTGAAATGGTTATGCATTCTGAGGCATGACTACCCTATTTTAAGCAATATAAAGTACTGCTAAGCACATTTTACCAGTATTGAGCATATTAAAATCCAATTGGTCGTAGTTGCACACTGCGTTAAACAGCGCAATGTCTCTGTGCGTAGATGCGCACCATGCTAACCAGCGCAACAACAATGTATTTGGGCGTAGCTGCGCACCGTGCTAATCAGGGCAACATCGGGCAACATCGAGCAACATTGTGCAACATTAGGCAAGATCGGGCAAAGTAGAACAAAGTCGGTTAAACACGGCCACACCTCCTTTACTGTACCTTAACCAGTCAGGTCTGTCCAGTAGGAAAATAAAAAGCAGTGAGAGGGCTTGAACTCAGGATATTGTGCACTATAGTCACAGAACTTAACCATTAAGCCATGACAGCATTTCATAAACATGCACTTTTAACAGACACATATCTATCAAAGGAATTTTAAACATTGCCAACATCAGCTAAGCAGGCATGCCTACAGCTGAGTTTTTCCAAAAGTGGCCAATCACAAATAAGTGCGGGAAATGAGGCATATTTAAGCTCCACAGGTGGGAATACTTGCTATAACTGGTTGTAGCTTCCTTCTGCAGTCAGCATGGCCGGTGTTGGAGAAGGCACTCAATTTAGAGTGCAACGCTGGGGCATTGAGGAGTCCAAAGTAATGGTTTGGCTCCTTGTCCACAATCAAGAGGAAAGACTTCTGCGGGACCAGTCCCAGGGTACCCAATATAAAACAGAGGCCTGGAACAGTCTTTCCCATGATCTCACCAGTGCCACTGGTGTTCCTCGGACTGGTGAGTAGGTCAGGCACCATTATTCTGACCTGAAGTGACGTAGGGAGGATCAGCTGGACCAGTGGATCCAGCAATCCTGTGCGATGCCTAATGCCCCAGTACTGAGTAAGTAGCCATTCTATTAAGTAGTTAAGAATTGCTATGCTTGTCTATACTATGGATAGGCATGTCTCAATATCACTGCATTTACTTCACAGCTGCAGATGTCCAGGCTATAAACCAGCAAGCCCATGAAGATAGGCTGCAAAGGCTGCATCATCAGGCAGGTTAGTAATTATTCTGCATGTACTGTTATATAAAATGAATGAGAGAGCCTTCAAAAAGTGTTTTAACCCAATAAATAAAGGTGTAATAATCCTTTAATAAATTTGTAATTCCTGGAGTGCATCTGTGTCATTTTCTTTGATATGTTGTTATACTGTTGCATTCTACAAACAGTAGTGTTGTATTAAGCAGTGTCAACCCACACTTGGGTAGGCCCATATAACGTGGAGGGAGTGCCAGTAGCCTTTATGCATATTTAAGCCCTCAACTGTTGGTTCATGCCCAGCATGTACAGGTTAATCTGGCACATGAGTAGCTTGGTATCGTGTTCCCCAGAAATGTCAGTGTGCTGCCAGAAATGTAGGGAGCTGTTAACATATAACTGATACTTTCATCTGAACATATCTAGATAATTATATGAAAGTAGAGCTGTCAGTGTACCATCTTAGCAGTAGTGTGTGTGAGCAACTCTCAAAATATGTTGCAGTAACATCTGCATCTTGGACAGTTTGTATGTAAGATACAGCTCATGTATATAATGATCTAGCAAAATCCAATTGCACAATATAAGGACATTGGGTAGTGTAATAATACATGTAAGGGACATATAACTGCAGTTAATAGGAATGTAGTGAAAACTAGAAGGATATGTAAGTTATTAATTGAGCTATCTTTTTCCACACTACTCTATGTGCATAAAAAATGCAATTCCACACCTCAATCAGTATGTCTAATCTCAAAACATTTGTTGGGACATATGTCCTATTGGTTTATAAACATTTGCACTTATTTCTATGCATGTGCCCTGTTAAAATACCACAATATTGGTGGCCTGTTGCCATCAATTCAACCTGCATGCTGTTGTAATGCCCACTATTGTTCTATATATGCATGTGTTATACTTGCTTTTCAACTGTTGAAAATCTGGTGTGTTGGGTTAATGGGAATACTTCTGCATGCTGTTATAACTAATTGGGAATGCTTTTGACTGTTACTAACCCATATCTTTATTAAACTCTCCAAAACATAGTTCGTATGGGAAGGCCAGTCCCAGCGGACCCACCTGTCCCACCTCAGCTGGCCATGGCACCTGGCACCAGCAGATCTGGTGCCCAGCCTGGGACCTCCTCCTCCATTGGCCCTGTGCCACCTTCAGGTGGAAGCACTGCAGGGGATAGTGCTCAGCCCCTCCCATGCAAGCGTGGGTGGAGGAGGGGCACCTATCACCCTTTGAACGGTCCAGGCTATGATGCGTAGAGAGATTGAACATTCTGTTGCAGAACCTCTATGCCAGCTTGAGGCCCAAGTGGCACAACTCCCGAGTCAGCCTGCCCCTCCTACACAGCCCCCAGCACAGCCACCCTCTGGGTCGTGAAGGTGCAGTGGTGACTGCCCATGGGTGGGGACCTCAGTCCCACTGTTTCCATCTGGGGGATCATGGGCTTGCAATTTCTAAATATCTCTCCCTGTCAAAGGTGTTCACCCACCACATGTGTCATATACAGCCCCTGTATGTGTCTTGTTTGTCTTGTCTGTTTACCTCCCCAACCTACCTCCCCAAATATACCTACTCCCCCTACCCCATATTCCACTCTCACCTGAAAAAAAAAGGGCAATCTGCTCCCAAAAAAAAATAATTATGCCCCATACATAGCTGCCCATTTTGCACACATGTCCACTGGACACATGAAATGTTATTTAATTGGCATTACAACATACTTTGTTGTCCTCACCCCTCTCTCAGGGGTTGAAGGTTTCATATCTACCTCCAAATGTATTGCATATGCACAGCTATTGCTGTTGAAGAAATGGGCAGCTATGGACCTTCCCTACACCCGTCCTGCACATCCCAAGCTATTTTCCATGCTGTCTTTCTCTCTTTGTGCCCCTTTTTCACCACTTTCCTATCTCCCCATTTTTATTTTCTTTCAAAGAAATGAGCGCAGGAGTTAGCGGGAGTAAGCACTATTAAGCAGTAGTTAGCAGGTTTGCGCGAGTTTGTGCTTGTTTGCGCTTAGCTAAGCAATGCACAGCAATGCGCAAACCCATGCAAACCCGCTTACAACTGCTTAAAAGTGCCTTAGTCACTCTGTATGTGAGGGCCCTTGTTCTGCTCAGGAGCAAAATAAAACACATCTGTAAGTGTCGAACCCTGGACCTTGCACACATTACACAACATGAAGTACCACTAAGCCATGGTAGATATACATCCAATTGGTGCTTAAATAAACATATCATGCATCAGAATGAGTGAATGTAAAGGAAAAATAGGAATACCATACCACACATCTTGTTCTGTGGATGTTGACCAACAGTTGTTGTGGGATTACATTACATGACTGTGATAAGAGAAGCAGCCATTCTAACAGGAAATAATGTTACACCATCACTTTACAATCCCACACAGTATCACAGCAAGACAAACACTGGCAAATATGTTCAGGGCAGAGGCCATACCTCCCAACTTTTCAGGGATGTCCCTGATTTTGAAACAAATTTTAGCTCTGTCCCTCTGAATCCCACCGAAAACTACTGACTTTGGCCAGAAAGGTGGTGAATTACACTTAATGAATAATGATAATAATTAAGAGTTAGACACTTCTTTTACTTCAGAAAAGGTGTATTAATTCATATGCTCTGATTCTCTCAATGTCTCAACTTAATGGCACTAATATTTTAAAGGTGTCCCTGACTGTCCCTGACTTTTTCTTTACTTTTCCCTGAGTCTGTTCAAATATCTACCTGAGAGGTTAAGAGGTCTGGCAGAGGCAGAAACACAGAGGCATATCAGCCTTTCTGCTGTTACACACTGTGCAAATAGCTTTGGAAGGAGTTTCAGAAGCATACCCTTATGTAGGAATACAACACTAAAATACAAATGGATGTAGCCATGTACTGGTAGCAACCAACTGTAAGAATGCCATTGCTCTATTGCTGAAAAGACCTGGTGGTGCTCAGACAAAAAATAACAGGCTATTCTCTGGCTATCATGTGGATAGGTCCACAGTTGGGAGTTACGCAGACAGACTACTTGCCTTGATAAACTAACATGTACACAGCAACCCTGTAAGTCCAGCAAGATAAAATCCACACAATAGTACTTACGCTCTCTGTACTTCTGCAACCCTACCCAAATGTAGAATATACCTGTGTGTGCAGGGTCTACCAAGGATGTAGGTAAGCATACTCACAGTACTGAAATGTGTCCAGTTTTTCTGAGCAGATTGTGCTAATGTCAACACTAAAAAAGCACAAACTGTTTAGAACTGAGTAAATGAATATTCACAGTATAGCAGTTCACAAACAATTCTTGTGCCAAAGGAATACATCCCAGTAACTAGCTTTGTATGGCATTAATTGTAACAGTTGAAAAGAAAGTACATCTTTCCATGTATCTTGGGGTAGTGGGTGAGTACATTTCTTTACTGACAAGTGAGTACTGGAAGCAGCAACATTAGGTCTGAGTACAAAATGTAAAACTCTGGCTACACCCCTAGCTTCTGATATAAGAACTATACCAACCTTCTGTCTTACACAATGATGTCCAAAGCAAACAAGGATGATCTCCATCTTGGAAAGCTGAAAGGGCCACACCTACATGAGTCAGCAATTTATAGTACTAGGTTGCTATGACAGTGATTACTGCAATTACTACACAGCAGGCTGCATGCAATTAGCAAATGGTGGCCACTAATTAGTGCAGAGGCCATCACATGCTCTTGTGCAAACTCCTTTAAAAGCAGGCTGCAATCTCTGCCAACAAACTCAATCACTCTATTGCAGAGACTGACAGGGAGATAGAGAGAGAGAGAGAGAGAGAGAAAAGGAAAAAGAAAAAGAAATATTACCAAATCATACAAAGGAAAGGTATGTGACACATATGTATTTACTGGCATGTAGTAGATGTTATTGAAGAATAGTCTACATAATGTGAACCATTCATATGTGGCAGCAGTACTTCTTTATGATGTTCTGCTTAACTACAGCTATGGACGATACTGTGAGTACCTGTGAGCAGTGGGACATACCTGTGAAATGTGTAGCTCAGCATTAAATGTCAAAGATATGATCCATGTTATCTGTGTTCTGTACAGTAGTATGGCCAATGGCTGTTGGGGAGATTAGCGCTGACATTATATAAACATGGGTGTGACAGAACAACACATGCATAATAGTCATATTAAAGTGTAGCTTAGCATTGGCAACTGCTGTAGCAGTCTAGTATGCTTATCTAGCATCTGTAGCCATATATACCCCCCTAATGTTAGTGTGTGTTCATATGACATCTGGTTGTGTTGCAGCAAGTCCCAACAATTCAGCTGTGAGGTCCAGGGACTTACAATAATGTGGACCTTGTGTGTGTATGCCACACACATATGGAGAAATATATATGTGTCATATATATTCCCATCTGTATATGTGCATAGAGCAGGGGATATATTGCAACTGTTTGTGAAGGGTGGAGCTATATATGTTGGTGAAGGCTAGTATGTGCATATCTGTATGTAGGTTTTAGTGTGTGACAAACATGACAGCATACAGTGCTGGTATATGACATGTGGTGGTTAAACACTGTGGGTGGTTTGTTCAGTTTGCAATGTTGAAGCCAGTAAGGCCTGCTAAAGCTACCTGGGCTGTGAACACCTTCAATGCATTTACCCCAAGACTGTGTGATTTTATTACATTACTGTACACCTTACATCCTTTGTATAATTGATATTCTCACTATGAAAGGTGAAATGTATATGTGCCTACATATATATGTATATGTAGACCAATGGATGCGTATATATATATATATATATATATATATATATATATATATATATATATAGTTATATATACTCATACACACCTACATCTACTTGTTGCAATAGATTCTCTGTACTGTTGACTGACTGTGATGATCAATATGTTTGTGAATACGTCAAATATATGTATCTGTGGTATAGCTTAGTGGGAAACTGTTTATGTCATGGTATTACGGGTCCTTGCTTTGATCCTACCAAAAGCTGTGTATTCTGTTGCTAGGCAGAACAAGTGCTATTGCATACAGTGTGATTAAGTCCCTTGGTTTTAACTCGGGTGTGTCGTTGGAGGCTAAAGCACTACATCTATGATTATTGATTGGTACCGATGTTGAATCCAAATCCTGTGTATACTGTAGTACTACTTGAAGCTCTGGGCCTGTACAGCAAAGTATGGTGTATGTCCACATTGCTTGCATCCACTGTTTTGTGTGGTCCCTGTATTCATCACAGATTACATTTCTCAAGATTAAGGTTGTGTAATACTGGCACACAGTATTGTATAGTACACACTGAAAGCTTATCTGGGTTGTCATACCTTTGTGTCCTGTAATTATGTCTGATGTGTGTGTGGGTATGTCTGTAACATGTCCTTTGACATATGTGTGGTAAAACATATAGCTGCATATCTAGCAACATTCATAGTGTACTACAGCAGTATGTGACCTATATTCCCAGTTGTGCACATATTTTGGCCATGGGTTTGCCATTAACAAGTTGTGCAGTATAATAGTAATACATTTACTGGACCTTACACAGATTGTGCTGGATGATATATTTCTTTACACATCAGCTCAGCTTGATGTATATCTGCTGTGGCTAGGTGGTGCATCATGTTGCACACAGTGTGTGAGGTACTCTTGTATAGTCTTATATAGTGATTTTATTTTGTTGCTGTGCAGAACATGGTTCATTAGATAGAGAGTGAGCAAGGCACTTTCAAGCAGTTGTGGGGTGAGCAGTGATAAGTGGCAGTTATAGTACTTCACTCTCAGCTTATAGGTTGCTATATATGGCAGTTCAGTGATATCTGTACTGTACTGTACTGTATAATGTTAAATGTGCCATATGACTTGCTCAGACATATTTTTGTATTTATGTTTTCCAGGGATCATGGCCACTCACAGGAACCCCAGTTACAGTAGTGCTGAAGATGATATCATTACTAGCAGTATGATTCAGCACTACCATCTCATGTACTCAGGAACCAGCCAGGACCAGCAGGAGCGTACTGCAATGTGGCAAGATGTTGTCTGCAGGGTAAATGAGGTAGGCCTGCATAACCGGACATATGAGCAGGTACACCACCACTGCAGTGATCTTCTCAGACATGTCCATCAGCGTGCTGCTGATGTGCGTAGACAACAGCTTGCAACAGGAGGTGGTGTTAATATCCATCCCCCCCTCTCCAGAGTAGAGGAGCTGCTCCAGAGCCTGGTGGCACCTGTCCAACAACAACAGCAGCAGACATACACCATGATGGAGGTTGGAGCCACCCAGCAAGCACACATAGGGCATGCAGGTAACATTGCATATCTGTAGACTACTGTTATCTGTATTGGTAGATCGTGCATATGTTTGATGTGGAGACTGTCGTTCAAAGATGTGGAGCCTGTTGTTGTGCAATACTGATCATTTGGAACATAATCTGTAGCCCTGTGAATGGAAACTGTTGTTGTACTGTAAGATTGCAAACACACAGTAGCAAAGCCAAAGTTGTGGCCACTGACAAACTGTCTCATCTCTGTGTAGGTCCCTCTGGGGTGACATCAAGGCAGCGGACAGATGCTGATGAGTGTGTTCTACATTTATTATTGTAAATAAAAAGTGCATGCCATAGTTAAGGTGTAGGCCATGTACACATGTAACACACCTACCCATAATGCATGCTGTGCATGTCTGATATAAGAGCACGCACATCTCACTAATGTGATTAGATGCCTCAAACACATGCAATACCCAGACCATCTCAAACAAATGTGGCTAGACTGTAGTGACCATTGGATAGGCACAGTTGATACTCAGCATGCACATAACATACACATCTATGTCATACACCAAGCATTTTAACATGCTACACATAAAGGATTCCCAAACCCTCTGTAAAGACACACTCCAGTATCCAAAATCTCATCCACACATTATACATACTATACCTGAGGGGTAGAGGCCTATCATGGGGCATTTAAACACTCTGCAACACACTACACATTCATGTCAGATAATGCTCCTTACTGGCCACCTTACAAACTCACATAACAACTGGTTGTGAAATGGTGAATTTAGCCAAGGTAGTACAGTTCCGGCACAGCATGATTAGTGCTGGTTTGGGAAACATTTGTAGCCTTGAGTGACCACATGATGCTTCATGATGATGGCCTATGGTACTATACCCCATCCAGTTATTGTAACCACAGTACTACACATAGCTCTCATTGCTATACACCTTAATGTTGCATGTGTGCACACATATGCACCTCTAAACAGTATGCATACCAATCACCATTTGCACAACTGACACATATATGTCTTGTGATGCTATTGAGTGGCTAGGTCATATGACACACATTGGGTATGTGTAGTGTTTAAATATGCAGTTGTGTTTTAGCATGCCATGTCATGGATGAGACTGGGATGTCCACAATATGATCTACACTCACCATAAGTACCGTACATTGGGTATGTGGCCGAATGGTATTCCATCAATTATCCATGCATCACTGATGACGTTGTGTGAATACTCATCATGCTTGTGCTAAAAATGTGTCCACAATTATTTGCTAAAGACACAGAGGTTGTAATCAGCATTGGATACCTATCTGACACATGGATACACATCCAGCAATGGTATGTACACCTGTGAGTTATGGTGCACAGTACATTACAGGGTTATGAATACCTGCACAGCAATGTTGTGTCCATGTATGCATTGTGTTCCAGGGGGAAGGCCATCACCTAATAACAAAGCACATGCATCAAAGCCGTGTATACTGTTAGTAACAAGGACTGACTACACTTGCACTGCATGCTGTTGAGCAACACATGCCCTGCATGCTATGTGTGATATGACTGTTTTTCTTGTGATACTGTACCCCACCATCACCTGCTATTGTGTATGTTCTGTGATTGCTGGTGTTGTGTGTGTCTGCTTTAGGGAGGAGTGTATTTTTGTGTGTGTGCATATGTGCATGTGTGCATGTGTGCATGTGCGCATGTGGTCTGAAGTCATGTTCAGGTCTTAAAGTGTGTTTCCTGTTTTCCTCTCACAGGTGCCGAGGTGGGGCTGGTTCAGTACAGCAAGGAACCTGATGTCACTGAGACAGACAGTGATGATGAGGACAGGTGTATTGAGGCACAGGCAAGCTTGTCAGGGTCTGTTGTTGGACCACCAGATGACAGTACACAAGTCTCCACCCCATCCATGCACACAGTCATACTGCCTGTACATCCATCATCACCATTGCCCTTAGCTGAGGGACAGTGTACGGTTGACACTGGCCAGGACAGTGTGGTATCTATGGCAAATGTATCAGGACACAGCAGCCATAGCCAGATGTCTAGAATGGTACCACATAGGCAGATGCCCAGGGGTTCTTGTCAGAGCACTGCTGGTCATCATGCCCCTGGCAGATGTGCCACACCCCTTTCTACCACATGCATGTTCCAGACTGTCATGGAGGCACAGACACGAATGGAGCGGTACACCAGACAAGGACTAAGGGCACAGAGGGCTCATAACACCTCTGTAAATGACAGTATCTGTGACCTAGCAGGTGCCATACATAACTACCTCAATGTCATGTCCATGTGTCAGGACAGTGTGGGATGGCTGAGACGTCAACGTGGATGTATGCCAGCAACATCAGCAGCTGGAGGTCGCCGTGGATGTCCAGCAAGTCACATCTGCTCCTGCAGAGCCAGTACCAGCAATGTTGGGGGGGGCTGTCCATAGACCGTCCTAGCAGACCACATGCACGTGGCTATGGCCAGTCCCAGCAGGGACCTGGATCCTGTGGACATATGTCAACCTCTTCGGATAGTACCCAATCTGGATTAGTACCTGATACTGTCTGTAGCATCCCTGCCAGGCACAGGTTCTGTATCCATGGCCAGAGATGGTGATCTGTAAAGCCTGCCAGGTACAGTCTGTAGCTGTCTCACAAATCCCCGTATATGGCAGCCACATGGTGGAACTGTGTGCATGCAGACATACACACATAAACCAGAAATCTAGGGCAAACACATACCCACACACATTACATCAACATTGGCCCATAACAGTACTCATGGCCCTCACACACACACTCACACAAACATGTCGATTGTATGGCTCAGTGTAGGCCTCTGGAAAACCAACAACACACCCTGTGCATATGATGAAACCTGTGCCACCTCCTGTCATCTGTAACATTGATGCAGGAACAGGCTAACATGATGCTGATGCACAGGGTGACTTTAATAAAGTGTAGCAATGGTCGGATGTGTAACATGTTGTCAGCAGTAAAGTGTAATGATATCCTTGAAGGTGGAGCTGAGCAGGCATGATGAATTAAAGCTGTAATTAGCAATGTTGTATTGTTTTCACCAGTGTTTTTTCCAATTGTGTTTTTTTTGCCCATGTGCCACTTGGCTGACGTGTGTAGCTGTGTCAGCATGTGTTATACAGTGGACAGTAAGTGTGGGGTGTGTGCAACATAGGTTTACAGGTGTCCATTTGTGAACATGGTGGAGGTGCACTGTCTGCATGTACATGCATATTGGACACATGGGCAGGGTGACATGCCCTGTATTGGCCAGTGTTAACACTCCATAGTTTCTATTGGTGGCCAGTATGCATTGTACTACACACATTTTGGAACTTGAGTACACATGTGTGTGTATGACACGGGTTGACACTGTGCTGTGGGTGATGCCATTGTTGCTATCTGTCATTGGTTTGCATTACTAAGGTTAACACTGTCCCAGCTGCATAATCCTTTAGTAATGCACACTGTTCACCTACAGGGGTGCATGGACCATGCTATCACAAACACAAGAAATTATCACTTATACAGTAAAAGTGCATTAGTCTCATGGACCCCTGCCTTAAACTAAATATATAATAGAAGGTGTGAAGTTGTACCAAAAAAGAGTTACATACCAAGAAGGGATAACCTCTCTTGTCAGTATCATTGGAAAATACAATCCCTCAATAAGCATACAAGGCAAGCTTCAAAATACAAAATGGCAAGGATTCCAAAGACAACACTAAAGCTTTCTTTAGTGTTGTTTATAATCTACAGGGAAAATCTCAGATCGGGTCACAGTTAATGTAAATTACCTGACTGACATTACCAATTTCTTGTCAGACAGTCTGAATGCGGATTTCACACCCTGTCATTAAACAAGGGCCACATTTCCAGACCTGAAGAATGTAAACCTGATGATTCACAGACACTCTAATTAAAACATCTCTTTACCAAAGTCCACACCACAGTGGCAATGGTACTGGACAGTGTCCCTGGCTGTGTCATACACAAGCTAACATATGAAGTCACCACTCATCTAAACACTCTGTCCAGATGCAGCCTCTATACACGTTACATATTTGTGGAATGATGCTCAGTAATGGTGTTCACAGTCCACAAGGGTTGAGCTATGTCTTCTTCTTCTCCTTTCAGATGCTCCCATTAGAGGTCGCCACAGTAGATCATCTGTTTCCATTTCTTCCTGACCTTTGCATCTTGCACTGTCACACCATCCACCTGCATGTCTCTTACCACAGCCATAAACCTCATCTTAGGCATTCCTCTTTTCCTGTTACCTGGCGACTTCATCCTTAGCATCTATTTCACAATATACTCTGCATCCCTCCTCAGCACACGTACAGACCAACTTAATCCTGCCTATCTGGCTTGGTCTACTAACCTTCAAACCTGGGCTGACCCTCAAATATACTTATTCCTAAACCTGTCCACCATTGTCACACCCAGTGCAAATGTTAACATAAATTGATTAAGGGTAGAACTACAACAGATCCTGGAAACTCTCACCCTATAAGCCAGACAAATGTTATCTGGAAGGCTATGGAGCACAGCATTATAGAACTCATTAACAGAGACATTATGAACCTGCAAACACTGCACCATACCCACTTAGCTTCTCTAAAGGCCAGATCATGGCTCCTACACCTAGTAGACTTCAAGCCAGTTAACAAGGCTATAGGTGAGGGAGGGGAGGTCCACACAGCCAAGCTATAGCTCACCAGCAATTCATACCCATCCCACATTCTGGTATTATACATAACCTCAACAGACTGACCATAAACGATTGTTAGATGATGGATTGACAACTGAAGCACAGATGTAGGGACACACAGTAACATTTGCAGCCTCCATGTACAATTCTATGCCAGTAACAAGTGGTATTCACCTGCACTCAGTCCTGGGACCACTCCTGTTTGGCATATAGCTTTCTTAGGTACAAGCAAACACAGTAGGGATATGTCTGGCCATGTCTGATGAAAATGCATACTGTGGGCTATACTTTATTCTCAAGATAACACACACATCCTCCAAAAGGGTATCATAGAGACAGATACCTGGTGTCAAACTCATGCTGTAAAGCTATAAGCCAAAGAAAGCATAGTTATCCACTTTTAAAAAACAACGTATCCCCAGAGTAGCACATAGGAAGTAGCCCCCAAAATGTGGAACAGGTACTAATGTATACATAGAGCCATGTGTTTAGTCATCTCTCCTTTGATAATCACACTACAAAAGGGTTTTGGAAATCCCTCTGTGGAGCACATAAGCAATAAAGGGTTTGCATGCAGATCCACAGAGGTTGTTGCACACCTATAATGATTAGTCATCTTTGCCAGACTTTGCTTGCTTTGTAACAGGATTCAAATATACCTCAAGCATAAACCCTCAATCACACTCTTCATTAGAAATCGTGACGAGTGGATGTGAAACAGATGTAGCCCAGGAATCACTGCAGTGGCTGAGCTTGTCACAAGCATACAGAAGTGACCTAAGGTCTGGAAAGTGCCAGCACACTCTGGCAAAGATGCGTTCATGGAGAAAGCAGAGTACCCACCTATGAAATAATTGAGGTCACATGTATGTATATGGCTTTGCCCCACAGTTACCTTACATGTGTAATGCACATACAGTTGTCATTGGAATATGTCATACACTAGAAAAATCAAAACACACTCTACATTGACCAGTGGTGTCACACACACAGTCAGCAAGTGCAAGATTCAAACTCTTTCCTAAGTACATTATGATACTATAGCAGTATGCATTTAGATAATGCGCTATACACTTTACTGGGATTTCATCTTTCCACAGGTATATTTTAGGATGGTGACATCATCAGACTTGACAAAGATGAGTATATCACTTTTAAGGGGTGTGAATAGTCTCCAAAAAGGTTACTTTTCCCCAGAGCAACCCACATACACTCACAGTTGGCAAGTGCAGAATTCAAACCCCTACCTAACTACATTATGATAATATAGCAGTATGCATTTACACAACGCACTATACATATTACTGGGATTCCTGTTTTCCACAGGTATATTTGTAGGATGGTGACATCATCACACTTGACAAAGATGAGTATACCACTTTTAAGGGGTGTGAGTAGTCTCCAAAAAGGTTGCGCCTCTCCAGGGAAGAACACACACACACAGTTGGCAAGTGCAGGATTCAAACCCCTACCTAACTACATTATGATAATGCAGGATCTTGCATCAACACAACACACTATACCCATTGCTGGAATTTCTCCTTTCCACAGGTATATTTGTAGGATGGTGACATCATCAGACTTGACAAAGATGAGTATACCACTTTTAAGGGGTGTGAGTAGTCTCCAAAAAGGTTGCATTCTCCCGAGGGAGAGACAGACACACACACACACAGTTAGCAAGTGCGGGGTTCTTAATCAAAACTAAGTACGTCTTTACACTTCAGCAAGCAATATGGAGTTACAGGGTGCAATACAGACATTACTTGCTGACAGTTTGCCTGAAGGTTTTTTTCACATTTGCTAACCTCAGCAAGCTTATCATACTAGGTGTATTGTGAATGTATTGTATGCATAGGCCATGACCATATCATATATGGGTTGATGCACCACATGATGGCACACACAGGGTCAAACTGGTGGCTAAGCTCTGTCAACCCAATACTGGACAATACAGTCAGGAGGAGTAGGGTCATACAACCACAACACCAACTGTCTCACATAGACCTACAATATAAGCACCAGCGAAACACACACATAAATGCACATTACCATACTCAGAGAATACAAATATTAATCTGAAAAAGAGAGAGTGTCTTCCTAAGCAGACAAGCAAGCAACATGCACCTCCAAGCACACACCAGAAACACATAATACACCAAAGCAGTGTGCCTCACAACAGGCCCTAAGGCAAAACAACATAGCCAACACACTAGTAATAGGTGACTTCATTGTCAGGCACACAAATGTTCCACTCACTCGGCTGGACAAGGGGAAGGTTACTGCCAGTTGTCTGTCAGGTGCTATGATCCGCCACATAACACAAGCACTTACATCACTCCAGAACAGGTACATATATGACGTGCTCTTTGTACATGTCAGTGTGAATGATCTGAGACATACCTCTCAGGACAACATGACAAGAGATATATATTAGCTCTATGATCATGTAGCCCAGGCTGGTATGACCCTGACCTTGAGTAGCATCTTATCTTCACCTACATGATACTGCAATATAACAGAAAGACGATAAACTTCAACAATTGGCTGAGCTTCTGGTCTCATTCAAAGGGGATCCAGTCTCTGTCTGCCTGTGATGACATGATAGACAAGCCTCGTTGCTTCGCTAAAGATGGTTTGCACCTGTCGCACCTATGCTTCTGAATACTGGCCAAGGCTCTTGCTGTCCCCATATTACCTTTTTTAGGCAAGGCTCAAAGGTTCATAGGTTCATAGGTAGGTACGAGGCTATCGGCCCTGGGGCCTATACATGCCCAGCCAAAAAGGTACCCTGGCTTTTGCTATGCAAGAAATTTATTTTCCTGGACCACTGTTGAGCAGAGACATAGAAGTGATCCCCAGGGTGAATTTCCTATTAACCATCCAATCATCAAGATTTTTCTTGAAGAGTGCTAATGAGGAGCTTTGTTTGATACAGATAGGTAGTTTATTCCAGAGTATGGGAAGTCTCTGGGACAGGAATCTATCCCTCTGGCATGTTCTGTTTATTGTGGTGACAAGGTTTAGGTCCCTAGAGCATGTAGGTTCATAGGTTCATAGGTTCATAAATAGGTCCTAGGCTATCTTTCCAAGGACATTTATAAGTCTAGCCAGAATGTACTGGCTTTCGCCTCCCTTTTAAATTAGCTTCCTGGGCCTCTGTCTAGCAGGGCCACTGAAGTGATCCCAGGGGTAAATTTACGATTTCCCATCCACTCGTCAGGATTCCTCTTGAAGAGAGTCAGTGAGGTGCTCTGCCTAACATAAACTGGGATTCTATTCCAGAGTGAGGGGAAGTCTATGGGACAGGAATCTATCCCTCCAGCACATTCTGTTTATTGCTGTGCTGAGGTTTAATTCACTGGAGCGTGTGGCTCTAAGAGATTTGGTTTTCTTGAGGTGGAGTATGTCCATTAATTCCGGGTTGGACATGGCCTTATGCGTCAGACATAGATCACCTCTGAACAGGCAGTAAGCAACTGAATAGAGCTGGAGTTTCTTTAGTCGAGCTGCATAGGGCATCTGTTTGAGGCCCATGATCCTGTTGGTGAGGTACTTCTGTGATCTTTCCAGCTGTTGCATGTGCCGATTAAGGTACATACCAAATGGGACATTGTACTCTATTATGGGCCTAATGAGTGATGAGTAGAGGGGCACAATGCCCTCTCTTGATCTAGAAGTGAACCCTTTCGTGATTAGGTAGGCTACATAGAAGGGATTTCTAACCACTTTGGCAATGTGATTATCAAAGGAGAGGTTACTATCTACCTGGGTCCCCCGGTCCCTAATTACATTTTCCGTACCTAGTGGATTACCACCTATGTGGTAATTCATGGGCACTTTGTTTTTTCCAAAGAGGATGACTATGCATGTTTTGGCATTCAGCTTGAGGCCATGGCTTTGACACCAGGCATCTGTCTCAGTGAGGCCCTTTTGTAGAATGTCCACATCGTTAGTAGTTTTGATTATGGCTCCTAGTTTGCAGTCATCTGGGAACTTCATTAGCCAAAGACCTTCTGTGTTAGCCTGTACTTCAGGGAAGTAGATACCAAACAGGACAGGACACAGGACTGAACCCTGTGGAACTCCACTTGTCACTAGTCTGAAGTCGGATTTGGAGTCTGCTACTTTCACAGTGTGGGTTCTGTCAGTGAGCCAGTTGGCAACCCATCTTGTGATATAGGGATTTATACCTAGTTTAGTGAGTTTATCTATAATTCCAGAGTGGGGGATGGTGTCGAAAGCCTTGGCAAGATCTAGATAGGCTGTGTGAACCACCTTACCCTTGTCTACGGCTTTGGTGACTGCTTCAAAGAAGTCTATCAGGTTTAGGAGACATGATCTGCCTTTTACAAACCAGAACTGGTTGTGGTCCAGAGTTTGCAGATTACCAATGTCTTTGTTTATAACTTCCATGATGATATGTTCCATGGCCTTGCAGACCAGGCTCATCAGGCTAATGGGGTGCTAGTTCCCAGGGTCTGTGGTGGCTCCCCCCTTGTGTAGTGGGATAACCGTCGCTGTGCACCATTCAGCAGGCAAAAAGCCTGAGGTGAGGCTATGATTGAACATGGTACTTAGGTGTGGTGCCAGTTCGTTCTGTAGTTCATGTAGAACACAGCCTGGGATATTGTCTGGTCCCATGGATGCTGTGTTCCTGGCTTTGGAGAGTGGTTTTTACCTGTGCAGCCATGATGACAGCAACTTTGCATTCTTCCGGTATAGAGATGGGCTCTTTCATGGGTGAGAGGGGGGTAAAGTTAGCACTGATCCTATCTGCCAGGATATTGGCAATATCAGCTGGGTCTGTATATTTAGTGCCATTGTGCTGTAACTCAGAGCAGATCTGAGTGTTGCCATTGAGATTCTTGACATAGCTATAGAATGCTTCATGGTTGTCTTTAGAATCAGTGGAGATTTTGTTTTCATAACTAGCTTTGGAGGATTTTATCAGGTATCGTAGTTTCTTACTGAGGCTGACCAGGAAGCTCCTCCACTCATGGGATTTTACCCTCTTTTGCAACAGTTTCTTCCTTCTGTTGTACGGTTTGTTTATGGCAGGGGACCACCAGCTTGGCTTTCTTTTCTTGGAGGATAGCATCTTGGTTCTGTTTGGGATAGCACGATCCATGCACTCATGTAAGTGCTTATAAAATGCAATTGTGTAGGATTCAGTAGTCGTAACTGTATTGTCCATCTGCATGGGTGTCCTGAAGTTCACCACTTCTGTCTTAAGAAGCATGAAGTTGGCTTTGGAGAACATTTTTAACATGGTTTCCTTAATGGGGGGTGGGAGCAGAATGTGGATATGTAGGGTAATTAGCTTATGGTCAGATCGGACCAATGAGGCATTGACTTCAGGTGTGGAACACCGGTCACTCAGGACAAACCAAACCCTGTAACCAGCACAAATAACCACAAAGTGAGCTAAATGCTACTCATTGCCAGAAGTCTCAGCCTCCAAATGCACACACTCGAGGCACTTCTCAGTATGGAGAAAATTTATATCTGTGCAGTAACAGAAACCTAGTTCAAGGCTCCAGAGAGCACACCAGCACTACTAGGATACTACTCATTCCATATCTTCCAGCATCAGAACCTGGATCATAGCACATAGGGTGGGGATGTATCCATATTCATCAAGGATACCTACACCTCTCTCTACATCCTCTCTACAGGATATGTACCCTTAGAATGTTGCACAGCAACGTTCTTCCCACTCCACAAAAGACCCTTGGCATTCATGCTCTATGAGCCTGATGAGTCTGATCTGCAAGGCAATGGAGCCAATCATAATGGAAGTCAACAATAAAGACATTGCGAACCTTCACGCAGTTGAGCACACCCAGTTTGGCTTTGTCAAATGCAGATCATGCCTCCTGAACTGGGTGTATTTCTTTGAGACAGTTACCCAGGCTACAGATGATTGAAATGAGCTCTACACAGCCTACCTATACCTCACTAAGACCTCTGACACCATTCCCCAGTCAAGTAACATAGATGAACTCACCAATCTGGGCATGAATCCATACATCACAAGATGGATTGCAAACTGGCTCACAGATAGATCCCAAAAATTAAGAGTTGCTGGCTACATGTCAGACTCTACACTGGTAGCAACTGGTGTCCCCCAGGGTTCAGTCCTGGGGTCCCTCCTGTTTGGTATAGACTTCTCAAAAGTACATGCCAACACAGAAGGGTTGTGGTTGACTATGTTTGTTGGGAACTGTAAAATGTTTGCAATAATAGATTCCCCGGATGACACAAATATTCTCCAGAAAGGACTCTATGAGACAGATGTGTAGTGTCAGAATCATGGCCTCAAGCTCAATGTGGAAGAATGCATAGTAATCCCCTTTGGTGAAAACAAAGTACCCACAAACTACCACATAGGTATTTCCCCCTAAAAACTGACAAGGTAATAAGGGATCTAGGGACACAAGTAGATAGTCATCTTTAATTTGACAACCATGTTGCCAAAGTGATTAGGAACTTCTATGTGGCCCATCTAATCAACAAAGGGTTTGCATCAGGATCAAAAGAGGTAGTGGTGGCCCTCTACTCTTAAGTCATCAGACCCATCATTGAGTACAATGCACCATTTTGAAAGTACTCGACTAAGCATATCCAGCAGCTATAGAGACCACAGAGGTACCTCACCAAGAGGATTACTGGCCTCAAACAGTTGTGTTATGCAACACAACTGGTAAAACTTAATCTGTTCAATGTTGCATACTGCCTACTCAGAGGCACACTCTGCCTAACATACAGAGCCATGTCCAACACATATCTGTTGAACATGCTCCATCTACAGATAACAAAATTGAGTCACACTACACACTCCAGGGATATGAACCTCATCACAACAATGAATACAACATGCTGGTGGGATAGAGTACCATCCCAGACACTTGCCTTAATGTGGAACAGAGTCCCAATATACATCAGACAGAGCCCCTTGCTGAAACTCTTCAATAGGAACCTTGATGAGTGGATGGGAAACAGACAATTCACGCCAGGCATCACATCAGCAGTCCCACTAGAAAGGGGCTTAGGGTACTAACTATTACAACTAGGGCTTAGGAGACTACCCAATGGGGTGGTGAAAGCTGCACAACTTGCATAGGCTAATATATGCCTTCGTGAAGATAGTCTACTACATATCTATGAACCTATGTGACAGGTGCATGTCTACAGATAGTAGATGTGTACTTCATTGTACAGTCATATTGTACAGCAGGCACATGGACCACATACACTGTAATGCTTACAGATACTGGTGGCTGTTATGTACAGTAGGTGATATGTGCACCTCATGTCTTTTGTGCAATTGGGATGTGTGCTGGGTGGGACAGTCCTGGATGGCTCCCTGTCATGGTCACCCTCTTACACACATCTCTGCCCATCCATCTTTGGCATATTCTACTGTGTTCCCCCTATATATATATATATATATATATATATATATATATATATATATATATATATATATATATATCTATAGGTACATAGGTAGGTAATAGGCTATCTGCCTGAAGGCATATATTAGTATGGCCAGAGTGTGCAGATATCACCACACATGCTGTTAGTTCCCTAGGCCTCTGTGTAGTAGAGCTGATGAAGTGATCCATGGTGTGACAGTTCAGTTTCACATACACTCATCAAGGTTCCACTGGAAGAGTGTCAGTGAGGGACTCAGCTTAATGTAGGGTGGGAGCCTGTTCCAAAGCAAGGGAAGTCTGTGAGTTAGTAATGTATCCCTCCAACATGTTCTGTTTATTGTTGTGATGATGATATCCCTAGAGCATGTGGCACAGTGAGCTTGGGTTTACTTCAGATAGCGCATGTACATCAGTTCTGCATTGGACATGGACCTGTCTGTTGGGTAGACGCCTGAGTAGACAGTATGCAACAGAGTACAGAATGAGTTAAATTGAGTCTTGTTGCATGGGGCAACTGTCTGAAGCCAGTAATACTCTTGTTGAGGTACTTCAGTGGTCTTTCCAGCTGCTGAAGGTGCCTAGTCAGATTCATCGCAAGTATGCTGTGATACTCTCTGATGGGTCTGATGACTGATGAGTAGAGGGAACCGCCTTTGACCTACATGCAAAGACCTTGGCAATTTGTGGGAACACATAGCATGATTTTCTAACCACTTTGTGAATGTGTTTATGGAAGTAGAGATGACTATCCACATGTGTCCATAGATCCCTTATTACCTCCACATTTAGGGTGTTGGCACCTATGTGGTATTTGTATGACTGTAGCTCGAAGCCATAATTTTGACACCACATCTGTCTGACTGAGACCCTTTTTAAGGATGTCTCTGTTGTCCCAAGCATCGATTATGACAACCTTGTCCCAAACATTGATTATTACAATCTTTTTGCAGTCATCCACAACTTTGCTAACCATAGCCCTCATGTGTTTGACTGTATTTCTGAGAAGTATACACCAGACAGGAGGGGTCCTAGGACTGAGCTATGGGGGACAGCAGTTGTTACCAGCTTACAGTCCAACAGGGAGACCACAATTCTTACCTTCTGGGATCTATCTGTGCCCCATTTGGCAATCCATCAGATGACATACGTGTTTACGCACAGGTTGCTGATTTTGTGGATATGACGTGTGTGGGATGATGGAAAAGGGCTTTTCAAGGTCTATGTAGGCTGTGTATAGCTCATTTTATTGATGTATTTCCTGGGTAACTGCCTTGAAAACTGTCTAGCAGGTTTAGGAACCATGATTTGCCCCTGACCAAACCAAAATGGGTAGGGTTGGGTGTTTGTAGGCTCCCAATAGCTCTGTTTATGAGTTCTATAATGATGGACTCCATGGCCTTGCAGATCACACTTATTATGCTTACAAGACAATAGTTCCCATGGTCTGTTGTGCACCAACACTTGTGGAGTGTGCAAACTTTGCTGTAACCTATTCAACAGTTTCATATCCTGTACAGAGGGTGAGTCTCAACAGACTGTTCAGTTGCAGGGTCTGTTTGTTTTGGAGTTCACATATGACACAGCCAGGGAAACCATGTAATCCCATAGATTTTAGGTTTGGATAGAGCTGTTTAACCATTGTATATGTGATTTCTGGGTTTTCACAATCTCCAGGTATGGTAATGGGCCCTTTTGTCAGTGAGAGGGGTAAATATGTATGAACCTGTCTGACAAGATGTTGGCAATGTCAGTCATGTACATCTATTCATTTACACTTTGCACTGACTCAGAACATATATGAGTTTACATTGATATTTATGACATAGCGAAAGAAAGCTTCTTGGTTCTCTATGGACTCTTTGGCAATATTTTTGCCAGAACATGGCTTGGATAATGTTAGGAGTGCTCATTGTTTCTTGATGATACTGATCGGAGATTTATTGATCTTTGGATTTTCACTTTCTTTGAACAACTTAAGTACTTGTAGTACATAGTTTGATTATGACAGGGATCCAATATATTATATGGGTCTGTTTTCATATCAGTGTGTGCGCAAGGCAGGAATGGTGAATAGTGACAAGTGTCTGGAGTAAGAACTGCAACTGCCAGATATGTGTGGCCCACTGCTGTACTCAGACATAGCCTAAGAGTGTGAGCATGCCTATCATACTGGCTTGAGGCATACCACTGTAATATAGACCTTATCTTCCAATTACATGCATATTAGTTTGTGACTTCATAGCCTACCCAACCCACATCACACTGCCTAGCCTGCTGTTATCTGTCTGCGTAGGCCTGGGGGGAGGTTACTCATATGCCTCTCCAGAGGGCATGATACAGCATTTGTTTGTGTTTGCATTTGTCTACAATTGTCCTGCTGGCTGTGACTGTTAGGTATGTGACCCCCCCCCCCCCCAACTGGTATGTGCGAGTGACTTAAGTTGTGTCTGTGCCAGTGAAATGCTGTCATGGCTTAGTGGTTCAGTACTGTGACTATAGTGCACAGTATCCTGAGTTTGAGCCCTGTCATTGCTTTTTATTTTCCTGCTGGGCAGACATGACTGGTTAAGGAACAGTAAAGCAGGTGTGAGCGTGTTTACTCGAATTTGCCCAACGTTGCCCAACTTTGCCCGATGTTACCCGACATTGTGCTGGTTAGCGCAGTGCACAGCTACGCCCAATTGTATTTAAATATGCTCAATACTGGTAAAATGTGCTTAGCAGTGCTTTATATTGCTTAAAATAGGGCACTCATGCCTCAGGTGGTGCTGCAGGGCTGCCTATGTCGGATGCACATAGTGCACTCCCTATACATGTTTGAAAACAGGTAGTGTCAAGTTAGGCATCCCTTTTACTGTATGTGCGAGTCAGAGAGAGGTGTCATTTCCAGGGTTCCTACTGAGTCAGTGTATGTGCTATGCGTTGCCTCTTTGCCAAGGCCAGAGCATACTGGGCACGCCTCCTTCTGCCTACTGGGGCAGGCTCAGGTTGTTCCTCCTCTGAGTCACACTGTGTCTGTGCAGGCTTTGGCAATGGTGGGGGGCTGTTTGGCCCTGCCCCATGCTGTTTCTGCTGCAGCTGTTTCCGCAGGATCATATTGTGTAACATGGCACATACCATAACAATTTGGGTATATGTAGTTGGTGAGTACTGCAAGGCTCCACCAGATGTGTCCAGGCACCGGAACCATGACATGAGCATCCCAAACACATGCTCAATTATGTTTCTTGTTTGTGCGTGTGCCTCATTATGGATTTCTTGTTTAGGTGTGTGTGCATTTCTGATGGGTGTCATCAGCCATGACTCCAGTCCGCATCCAGCATCCCCCACTAGGTGACCATCAGAGATGTCCCCTTTGGCAAAATCTCTGGTACAGCTGTGTCAGATGCCAAATGTGGGAATTGTGATAGCTTCCAGGGCAGCCAGCACACACATTCATTATTATGCCCTGGGCATCCCACATGGCCTGGCAGTTGATGGAGGGGAAGCCTTTGTGGTTGATGTAGACCCTACCCCGCTCAACGGGTGGTGTTTTGATGCATATGTGTGTGCAGTCTATTGCACCCACTACCTCAGGGTATTCTGCTATTTAGTGGAAAAGACACATATTGCTGGCCAATGCCTTACGGGAATTGGGTAAATATATGTGGTCACCGACATGTGCTGAAATGGCATCCAGGAACTGGCAGAGTACCCTGGATGCTGATGCCTGTGAAATCCCCATCATATCACCAGTTGGTCTCTGGAAGGTACCTGTAGCTAGTATTCTTATGCCAACACATACCTTGGTATCCACTGGGATGGGTTCCCCTCTGTTGGTTCTGTGTGTGAGGCGTGGCCGGCACAGCTCATTATGCCAACACATACCTTGGTATCCACTGGGATGGGATCCCCTCTGTTGGTTCTGTGTGTGAGGCATGGCCGGCACAGCTCAACAATTTGCTGTAGGAGGTCTCTGTCCACCCTATAGCGCTCCAGTATCTCCAGCTCATGTAGCCCTTGGTAGGTTACCCTGGGTCTGTACACTCTTCTCCGTCTCCTCACTGTGGGTTGCTCAGCAGCATTCACAACATCACCACCCTCAGCACCTTGCACATGTTGGTTTATGATAGTTTGATAGTCATCATTGATATGATAGTTGGTTTATGATAGCAAGAGCAGCCCCTAACATTTTGTCTGACTTAAGCTTTTTAAGCTTTCCCTCTTTGTATACTGCAGTGTTGCAGAGTTCTTGGGGAAAAAACAGGGGGGAATGCTGTTTGAGGAGTTTAAAGTGCTGGGCTGGGCTGGGCTAGTTTGCTGCCTGTGTAATTGGCTGATTCTGATATATTTCACCTGGCAGCTCTGCTAGTTCTCCTTGGTTAGCTTCCTACTACTACTTTTCCTTACTTTTCCCTTTCTGTTTCTGCCTGGGGCAGCACCACGCAAACATGAGCACACATGAGCGCACACGCTGAGTGCATGTTTCCAAGAAATTTCCGACCTTTTAACAGTGTGCACCTTTGGTTTCAGGTTTTCAAATAGGACAACTGTAGGCACGCCACTTGCAATCCTGAGCAACTCAGGGCAAACACAAGCCACTGTGCTCCAATTAGCTTACAGCCTTTCTGACATACCCCCTCATGATGTCACCTATATTCTACTCTACTACTCACCTACTCCTACTCTTACACTCTTGGGACATGGCTCACTTGTGATTCACTATCCTTATCCTCATTTGCATAGGATTGCCTACTAATGCATGGTTACATCTCTCACACTGAGCTTCCCCCCCTTAGCAACCACTACTCGGTGGCCATGTTGTCTTCAGCCTGCCATTCACCTGCATGGCAGGATAAGCTTTTTAGAGAAAATGCCTATTTTGGGCTATTTTTAAATTATTTTCTTGTTTTTTTAAAGTGCCACACATTTGCGCGGTGTTGTGCTATGCTTAAACATCAGAGATCAGGGAAAAAAAGTTAGATTTTAATAATTTTAAACATTTATAAATGCCAATGGCCTTATATTTCACCATTGGCATGCTTCCTCAACTGCATGCATCCTTTATTTAGAGCTGTCATAGCTCCATTTACTATTTGCAGAATGGTACTCCGTTACCAACGGAGTACATTTCTGCAGATAACACTAATCTTCCATGGATAGGTTAGTGTTTCCTGGATTGCAAATGTACCTAATTTGCATAGCTTTCAGCAGCAAATGAGGTAATTTACATACCATGATGCTGTCCGTGGAAGAGTAGCTTTAGCAGCTCTCATGCACGCCCCTGCCGGCTGTTCCTGGATCGCATGGCAGACATATTGCCTGTTTGACGTCTTACACTACTCTACAACTCCATGCACGCTTTCATAAATCCGGCCCATTGTCTACATAAAACAGCTTTGCTGATCTGTCCCCCCAACCAGTTTGCTGATATAGTTCATCACCAGTATGAACAACAGTGGGCTCAGGCTTGAATACTGATGAACACAGTCCTACTGGAAACCCTTCTGTGAGGCCAAAAAATGTTCATACAAGTCTCATTAGGTCTTTGTACATACCCTGCACTAACTCTTGTCAATGTCATTTAAATTATCACAGGACTACTTAAATCAGAGTTTTGTCACATGCTTTCTCCAAGTCTAGGAATGCCCATTTGGACTCATTCCTCATGTCCAGCTTCATCTCCACTATCAGTCTCATTGCATATCAAGTCAATTGTACTGCTTCCAGATCTGAATCTGAACTGCTATTCTCCCATCTTTTTTCTGTTACTCTGTATGTTCTTTTATCAATCACCCTTTCCAGTACTTTCAGGAAATGTGATAGGAGTCGGATTCTAACATACTGCTTGCAGTAGTAAATATAGTCATTCCAGTATACTGGCACTGAAATGCTTATTCCCCAGTCAACTGGGATGCAGCCCTCTTTTCATAGGGTAATGAGTATGCTCTGGAGCCTCATGCACTCAGCATCTTGAGCATATCTGCTATGACGTCTTCTAAACCCACCGCTTTCTCTAACTTTGTTTTTCTTAGTGCACCTTGTACGTTTTCTAGGGTAAATTCTCCTTCCTCTTTCTGGGGCAGGTATAGCTTTTTTTTTTTTTTTCATTAAGAAACTTTTTGAAATACTCCTTTATTCTTTCTGCCCTTAATGTCCTGGTGAGATATTTGATGGTAATCATTATGAATGGTATCTAATGATAATCTTCCTTATCTTTCTGGCTTTGCCTTGCAAGCTTTCAAAAATTATCTTAGTCATACCTTTCAAACTCGCAGAGCAGGAAATCTAGACAAAGCCGTAAATAATGGGGGGGGGGCAAATACTCAAAAATAAAGACAATTTTTAAACATTGCTCTTACAAACTTAAACAGCTGATAGAATGACAGGGTCTGCATTCACGTGAATTTTCTGAAGGATATAAAGTCTGAAACTCAAATGTCTTTCAGTATTTTCTGACTTTAATTCTCAATGATTTGCCAAAAAATGCAGTTTTAAATATGAGGTGAAATTCTGGACAGTTGAGAGGGATGACCTTAGTCATAAAGACAAGCTTTCATTAAATAAAACATACTATTAGCAATTCTTAGTACACCGGAGTTCCGCTGTGGCGACCCCTAACCGGGAAAAGCCAAAAGACACAACAACAACTATTAGCAATTCTTCCATGTCTAACTACAAACTCAGATTGTTCTTAAAACTGGAAATAATAATAAGGTGTTATTAATTACATCAGAAATATTAAAGGGAAATTTGGAATGTAGGATGTCATCAATAAATAATTAATTGATTCACCTGCAGCAGCACATAATGAATATATCCCACAGAAAATAATTTGTGTAAACTACAAAATAAATTTTACATTTTTATCTTTTTGTTGAGCAGACTAGTCCCGGAAGGCTAATATCATCTTCCCTTGGGAGGCCCAAGGTGGTATTTATACAAATGAAGGAATTTTGACCAGGGCATTATGGAACCTCCCCTACTCTTTCAATAGATAATGTGGGATCTTTTACATCCACCTGAGCTAACACCAACTTCAGCAGCTGGGACCTCAGTTTAACACCTCACCTGAAGGATGACACAGTCAAGAGTGTAGCAATACCCTAATGCTGTACTGCAGGGTCAGCAATCCAGTCACCTGGAGTGGGAATAAACCTCACAGTCTTATTGTCTTCCAGCAAGAATGGTGAGTGTTCTACCTGTTGCACCACTGACATAGGTAAGCAAATGTATATGTCATAGTGCTGTAGACACTAGGAGAAACATCCACTTCAGATGCTTTAACGTCTTCCACAAATAAAATTAAAAAGCTCAGGTTCTATGTTGCCAGACGACATTCCTGCTAATTTGAAATATGGATTCCTGTGTTTAGAAAGTGAAAACACCCATTTAGTAGGAGGTTCATTGATAACTATTATACTAGCTGCTCTAGTATGCCATTTTAAGTCTAGCGAATTTCCCTTTCAAAGTCGAGAATCAAACCTTGTATCCCAACTCCCAACCTAATAATAATAATACCCACTGGCTAACCAGGTAGACCCACTGGACCCATAGTCCCTTTTCAGGAGTGACCTGGGAGCAGTGCCTGCTTAAGTGAGTTGCTCATGGTCATGCTGGAGCTACCTGACTAGCGGCAGAACAAATCGACACAAGACCTAGATGGGGGATGACTGTAAGCAGACAAGAAAGCACATAATAAAACTTCATATATAGTTCTGTGTGTAAAACACTGCTTAAACAAGTGGATGTAATGAGAGTGCAGAAGGTTACCTACCCACACCAGTGGGGGGTTACCACTGGGGTCTGACAAGACTGTGCACTGACTGAGACACTTTTTTCAGACTATTCTTGGTTCATAGGGTCATAGGTATAAACTAGGCTAATGACTACAAGGGCCTTTATAAGCCTAGCTGTGCAATCCAACCCAATCGTGCCCCTATATATCATAGACATTTATTAATAGAGGGTATATTAGTTAGACAGTTTCTCAAGGTTATGTTGTGGGGGTATGTTAGTTTGGCCATTACTGTTTGCCTCTGTCTATCAGAGACATGAAGAGCCTGACCAAGGTTGAATTTCTGACTTCCCATCCGTTGGTCAAGGCTATGCTGAAACAGGGTGAGTGGCGGACTCTGGTTCATATAGATGGGGAGCCTGTTTGAGAGCATGAGGATCCTCTGAGACAAATATCTGTTTCACCAACATGTCTTATTTATGTCACAAGCAGATTTTAAATCCTTGGATCTAGTGCATCAGATGCCGTTCATTTTGTGCAAAAGGACCATCTGAGGTGGATCTGAGGATGCCTTTATGCCAGGCATAGGTCACTTCTCAGTAACCTGTAGGAGCCAGGGTATAGAGATAGGCCTTTAAGGCAATGTGTATAGGTGAATGTGTTTATACCCTGGATTCTCCTTATAAGGAACCTTTGTGGGCATTCTATCTGTCACATATGTCTGGTCAGGTGCATGTTGAAGTGGGCATTATACCCAATGATGGGTTTGATAAGGGCTGAATAAAGTGGCACTATGACTTCCTTGGACCTGGATGCCATGCCCTTAATTATAAGTTGGGCGACGGGGAATAATTTTCTTACTACCTTAGCCACATGTTGTACAAAGGCCAGATTACTGTCTACATATGTTCCCAGATCCAGGACTACCAGGTCAACTCTTAGGGATGTCTTATCAATGGAATAATTAGTTTGGCTGGCAGTTTTCTCAAAAGGCACTATAATGTATTTCTTGGCATTGTGTTTCAATCAGTGACTTTGGCACCAGTCATTTGTCTGCATTGGACCCTCTTATAAAATGTTTGTGTCACAGAGGAATCTATAATAACTCCCAATTTCCAGTCATCTGCTCACTTCGTTAGCCTTTACCTCTGAGAAGTAGATGCAAAATAGGAGCAGTCCCAGCATGGAGCCCTGAGGTACCCCACTGGTGACAGGTCTATTAGTGGAGGTCATATCGCCAATCCTGACTTCATGGGTCCTGTCTATGAACCAGCTGGCGATCCAATAGTTATGTAGGGTTTATGCCCAGCTTGGTGAGTTTGTCAACCATACCCTAGTAGGCTATTGTATAAAACACCTTAGCTAGGTCCAGGTAGGTTTTATGCACCATTTTGCTCCATCCATTACCTTGCTGACCTTCTAACAGAAGTCCACCAGATTTAGTAAGCATGACCTTCCATTAGCAGTCAAACTGGATTGGATCCAGTTTCTGATGCTAGCCTATGTCTTTGTTGATCATTTCAGCAATAATTCATTGCATGGTTTTGCATATTAGACTTGTCAGACTAATAGGTGTGTAGTTTCTGGGTTTGGATGATGGTCCACCCTTTTGAAGTGTGATAACCACTGCAGTCCTCCATTCTTCTGGTACAAAGCCTGTTTTGAGGATATAGTTGAAAAGTTACTGAGCTGTTCCTGATAGGTCATGTTTCATGTTATTCAGGGGGCATCCCAGGGTATTGTTGGGGCCCACTGAAGCTGTGGTTTTAGCTTTATTGAGAGTTGATAGCTCCTGATCCCTGTTGATAGTTGGGGGGGGGGGCTATGCTAGTAGCTATTTCATGGATGGAGGCAGGGGGGAAGTGGGGGAAGAAGTTTGAGCTGCATTTGTCAGCCAGTAAATTTGCTATGCCATTCTGCTCAGTGGAGGTGGCAGCACTGACCACCAGTTTAACACACTGATGTGTGCTGGCTTTGATGTTTTGGACATAGCTGTAGAAGGCCCTGGGGTTGTCTTTAGCCTGTGAGGCTACCTTGACCTTGTATTTGGCCTTGTTAGACTTAATTAGTCATTGTAGTTTCCTGTGTAGTTTAATCAAGGAGCTCCTATCATAATGGGAGGTGCTCTTCCTGATTTTAGCCTTGACTTTTTTCCTTTTGTGACATGCCCCATTAAGGTTAGGATTTCACCAATATGGTTTGTTTTTAGAGTTTATTTTGGGCTTACTTCTATCAGGTACAGCAGCCTGTACATAGCCATTTACATGGTAGTACAGGGTCTATGTGAACAGTCCCACATAGGCTGATGTGAAATTAGGGTTGGAAGGGGCATTGAATTACATAATAGGATGTAGTATGCTTTGGAATAGTTCCTAACTGTTACAGGGTTTTCTGGGGTTAGTGAGTTGATTTTTATTTCAAAGGATACAGATTTGTGGTCTGACCTCACCAGTGAGGATGTGACACTTGGAAAGGGGGATGCAGTGCTCTTCCATATTGGTGAGTACCAGGTCCAGTATATTTGAACCTCTGGTGAGGGTGTGCACACTATCTGGTTAAGAGTATGTGTTAATAAAGTCCAAAAATCATCATGCCTGTGAGTATGCGACAGTGTATGTTTCCCAGTCTATGGAGGGGTAGTTAAAGTCTCCCATGAATAGAGTATTTGGTTTAATGGTGACTGTTTCCAGTAGGTCTAGGTATGAGCTATGGGATTTTTGAGACATAGAGGGTGACCTATACCTTGCTAGGATATGGTATGGGACTTTGTATTATGGAGGGGTAGTTAAAGTCTCCCATGAATAGGGTATTTGTTTAATGGTGAGAGTCTCCACCAGGTCTAGGTATGAGCTATGGGATTTTGAGGGTATAGAGGGTGACCTATACCTTGCTGGGATATGGTATGAGACTTTGTATTATGGAGGGGTAGTTAAAGTCTCCCATGAATAGAGTATTTGGTTTAATGGTAAGTGTTTCCAGTAGGTCTAGGTATGAGCTATGAGATTTTTGAGACATAGAGGGTGACCTATACCTTGCTAGGATATGGTATGGGACTTTGTATTATGGAGGGGTAGTTAAAGTCTCCCATGAATAGAGTATTTGGTTTGATGGTGAGTGTTTCCAGTAGGTCTAGGTATGAGCTATGGGATTTTTGAGACATAGAGGGTGACCTATACCTTGCTAGGATATGGTATGTGATTTGCACATGGATACATTCCAGACGATCATCTTCTTTAACCAACGCAGAGTTCTGCTTATTGCTAATATAGATTGACTCCTCCACCTTTTGTCCTTGTGTGTGCAGCTGATGGTCTAAATGTGTGGAAGGCACTGAAACATTGCACTACTGGAGTACTTTCTGCAGATTTAAACATGTCTCTGTAATAGCATGGCTCCCTACTGAAATGTTGGCACTTGAAATGCCAAGTGCCGACAAGCCAGAAGAAAAAGAGACAGAAAACACAGGAGAAGAGTGAATTTTGAAAATTGTACTTCTCCTTGAATCTTCTTTTTTTGGGGTGGGGGCAAACTCCTGCTGCACTCCTCAAACATATATATACCAAACTCTGAAATCACCATACCTCCAAGAAAAGGGAATATTCTGAGAAACGACATCAAAGTCTTAATATATGTAAGTCTGTTCTTAGAGCCATTCAGTCTCCATATTGTGGGACTCACTGCAGTGGGTCTTGACATTTCAAATGGTCATCTAATGGCACAGAGTTTATATTCTCCAGAGTGTGGAGAGCTTGTAGGGTGTGGAATTTCATATTTAGGTTCCTAGCATTTAGCAGTAACACCTTTAGGTTTCTTTGGGTTTTATTTGCTGTGTCAGTAGGTGTGTCAGTTTGGCATTGCCTAAAAAAGGCTCAAAGAGTTGGCTAAAGTTTTAGACAATATTTGGAAGACTGGGGGAGACAGGTACAGAGCATCCTTTGCAAAGCAGCATGGTTTGTTAACTATGTCCACCCATGCTGACAAATATTGAATGCTCCTGGAAAGACACCAGAAACTAAGCCAATTATTGAAGTCAGTCATCTTTTGTTCATACTGTGGAAAGCCCCCCCCCATTCCACCTTACTAACACCTGCTAACCCGCAACCATATCCTTAACCCTAACTCTGCCCACACCCCAACCCTAACCCAAACCATGCACCTTACTTTTCAAGCACACTTTCTGTAAAACTGCCAGTATTCAGACAAATTGGATCTGAATGTGTGATGGAATTTTGGTGTTCTGATCACAAAAGGAAACTGAATATTTATTTTTGCAATCATTTTTTGGTTTAGATGTTTTGAGTTTCTTGATGTGTTGAATATTGGAATGCTGTCATCATTGATTTAATTTTGGTGCTTTTGCATTACAGTACAATTATTCAACATATATATCTTTGTGTACGTATTAAGATATGTGTGTGTGTGTGCGTGTGTGTGTGTGTGTGTGTGTGTGTGTGTGTGTGTGTGTGTGTGTGTGTGTGTGTGTATATATATATATATATATATATATATATATATATATATATATATATATATATATATATATATATATATATATATACAGAGAGAGAGAGAGTAGAAAATATCAGCATGGTAAAAGAAGACCAGTAGGTCATAACGTTTTACAAATGAATCTATGAATCAAAACAGTATAGGCAAAATATCCCAGCCTGTCATGTTAGTGGGCCATCATAGAATAAATTCATTTTAAATTTTTTCTGCATAAATGTTTGTATAGTAGACATATGAAGTGGGGATTTAAGAAAGTACTGATGATGATTACTTCAAGTTTTTAACTTTTCTTAAAATTGCCTTTTACTGTTGCTTGAGAATGATTCTATTATACTTTTATAGGCATTGAAACCTTAAGGTCTCTGGTGATCTCTGAATTTTCTAAATATATTTATGAGCATGATATTCTGCACAAGCTGTAAACTGGAGCCAGTAATTAGACCCCTAAATAGGCCCTTCCATGTGGTGGGTGCTGGCAATATAGATGTCATTTACTAATGCGATAACGTAGCTGCACAAACAGAATAGAACAACTAGGTTTTACTGTAGTGTTTTGTTAGCACAACTGCTTTGTGCCTCATTCACAAGTTCCCATTTTTGGAGACTATGTCAAAATATGTCCTGTAACAATATAGATAAGAGATACAGCACTGTTTGCCTTCTTTAGATGCAGATACCTGTCTAATAAACAAAACGTTCATTGATGTTATTACAGGTGAAAATGAAGACCTGCAGCAATCCCATTAACACTTTTTACATTGCTTAAACTGTATTAAAATACCATTCTGAAGTATCAGAAATGGCAGGTCACATGAAGTAAGTATTGGGCTACAATTCAGCAGTATTTAAAAGCTCTGCTGACTGAGCCCTTTAATTTAATTGAGTTTTGGTGGTAGGAGCACAACCATTAAAAGAATGTATGGCCCTTTATACAGAGTTTTACATTTCAGAAAACTAAAATGCTTTTGGTTATTTAAGAGTTACTTGTTATACTTGCGTGTCCTTGCCTTGTTAGTGCTTCACAACAACTGTATCTCCAGTACTTATACAATACTATATAATTAAAGGGCACTATGTCCCACAGATGAAAAAAATCTAATTTATTATTATATTCTTTTTATTTTAACCTTTTTGGGTCTCCATCCCAAATTAGCATCAAGCCTCTCTCTTGGCTGCCTTCTAGACTGATTTGTCTTTCTGCTAAGACTGCCAGGCTTTTTTATTCCCTGTTGGGACAGGGGCTGAACCCTTTCTGGTGAGATCTCAACAAGGCCATTTGTTCCCCATCAGGGTGGAGGCTGTTTCTCCTCAATGCAAAGGTAAAAACCCATTAACTCTTTTGTTCTCTTCAAAAGTGAGATTCAGATGCAGAGAAGGTGCTGTCATATATTTTGTGAAGTGGAGATTTCTTGTTTTATGCAGCTAATTGCACATATGTGTTTCCATGCATGCAAAGCCCTAGATAGTGGCAGTACATTGCTGTGCACAACAGATGCCACCCCTAGCCCACCCATAAGTTATGCATGACATATACTTCATATTCCTGTAGTTGTTGGCATCTCAGCTGACTGGACCACCTCCCTTCTCCAAGATGTGTGAGCCAGGATCAGCCACTCACTCTCATATAACCCACCTCCCTCCTCCAGGATGTGTGAACCAGGATCATCCACTTCACCTCCTGCTCCAAGATGTGTGAGCCAGAATCAGCCACTCACTCTCATATAGCCCACTTCCCTCCTCCAGGAAGCGTGAACCAGGATCAGCCACTTACTCACCTCCTCCTCCAAGAAGTGTGAGCCAGAATCAGCCACTCACTCTCAAACAACCCACCTCACTCTCACATAACCCACCTCCCTCCTCCAGGAAGTTTGAGCCAGTATCAGCCACTCCCTCTTATATAACTCACCTCCCCCTCACTCTAATATAACCCACCTTCCACCTCCAGGATGTGTGAGCCAGGATCAACCACTAACTCTCATATAACCCACCTCCCCCCTCACTCTAATATAACCCACCTCCCACCTCTAGGATGTGTGTGCCAGGATCAGCCACACCCTCTCATATAACCCACCTCCATCCTGAGAATTTATTGTTGCTGTATAGTGTGTTCTACACTAAAATCACCTAATGGGGTTAACATAAGGATGTGGTTTTGTTTTCCAACTAAGCTTTCTCCTTCCTACAATGTACTTTATGCTGACTGTAGACGGCATTATAGTAGGCGTCCTTCTCCTTCACGCTGTTGTCTATTCACTTAGAATGGCAGGAGTCATTGGTTATTTTCAAAATACCTGGATAAAACATCAGTAACATTTTTCGGGGAACATTTTCTGTTTTTTTGTTTTTTGTCACATTTTAACTGCTCTGCAGTGAGATCTTTCATCTACAGCAACAAAACAGTGCTCACATTAGATTGTTTTCTGCAAATTTAGAAATCGGATAGCTGCAGGTTGTCTTCTAATTCACTCTGTCTATCAGTGGGTTTATTCAGCTAACAGATACATAGAAGAAATAGAATAAGAATGCATAGGTCATACATGCTTAGTTAAATTAACATCAATGAGCTTCTGAGATTAAATGTTTATGTTATATGTTATGCTATGTTATGTTTCATTACTAGACAAAAGCATCACAAAACATTGCTCAGTTACATCAGATGTTGCACAGGTTTCATTAGTAAGTCCTGCTTCTCTTAACTGTATTCATTAGTAACGTGAAATCATTGCAATGGAGCAGACTTGCTATGATATGGAGATGATGGTATTATTATTTTTGGAGCACTTTGGCTAGTATAACCATCTGCAAAAATCAATGTCTCTCATTACTGCAACCCCCTACCATGAAGCTTAATAGATACATTTTCATCTGCCTTGCATCTATGCTCGCAAAACCTTTTCTTATACATTTCAGGTGTTAGCTTAAAACATTCCAACAAGTGTCTTTTTACAGCAGTATAATCAAAACAGTCAGTGTCATGTATATTTGCTAAAGACATTATAGCTTTACCATGGAATAAGGGGGTCAGGAACTGTACACAGAGCCCTTGGTCAATTTCATACTGTTTACATACCCGCTCAAACATATGAATGAAGCTATCAAAATTATCCCCCTTGTTAAACTGTGGAAGAAATTTACTGGCCTTTTGTGCTTTTAGGATCTGGTTACTCCCTTCCCCATTACATCCATGACTCTGGCGAAGAGTCAGCATTTCCCTCTCGTGCCTCCTCTGCTGTTCATTTTCCTCAGCTTGTAGACTCCTCTTTTTCTCAGCTGCTTCTAGCTCCATACGCCTGGCCTCCAATGCAAGTCTCTTTAGCTCCAGCTGGATTTTTAAGTCCACTGCAGAAAGGTTAAGCTGTCCATTCTCCAAGGAGATTGGATTGTCCTCCAGGCTGCTGTTTTCTGATGCAGCTGTAACCAAGGCTGCAATCAGGTCTGCCTTAGTCAGGTTTCCATGCACTAGTCCCCTAGCCTGGCACATCTCTGCCATCTGGCTCCTTGTCAGCTTTCCATACTCCTCTGCTGACATGCTGCCTGCTCACTCTGACTAACACTAAGCTAACAAAAGAAATAAAGCAATTTTGATCTGAACTCTGAGTATACACTGGGTGGATGTTTTAGAGTACAAAACACTGAGATCACTGTACATAAGCTACAGGAATTCGCTCTACCCATACCACTACAAGCCAATTAGTGTTTGCCAGCTAATCAGTATGTGATGTGGATCCCACCACAGAAAGCCAATATGTGATAGGATATCCCAACCACTGCCACCAATATGTGATGCCCATGCCCAGGCCAGCAATCAAGGAGCCTCAGTCCTCACCACTGACACCAGAGAGGGCGACTCCTAGAAGAGGAAATGATAACTAATACACACAGTAAAGTACAATTTCCCTTAAGTGCACACGGAGATCACAGTCAGTCTGGGGCTGGTTGCTCTCTTGCTGTCCAGGTCCCCAATAAGACTCCCCACTGGCATAGCTATAGGGTCCAGATCTCAGCCTAGCTGGCAAGCTAACTTCCATTACCCTCTCTGTCCAACCAGTGATTCGTGTCCCTGCCCAGGTAGCTGACACACACCCACACTTTCAGATAAGTATTTATACAACTTCACAGACACTCCTGGGAAAGGCTGACACAGATTATCTAGCTGTGCCCCTTTACCCAGACTTTATGTTAGTAATTTCTGCCACCACCAGTTAATATTATCAGCTACCCAAAGGCCCTTGAAAGGGTGTCCAATTATTACTGTACAATATTATAATCCAATGGTAGTATGACTAGACAGTCAAGGCTTAATTTGGAGTGACTTAGACGGTAAAATCTGTAAATATGTAATGCACTTTAGAGGTTAAATTATCTCTACATAAACCAGACACAGGTAAAGGTTTTAAAATATTTAATAATAAATAATTAAAACACAAGACAAAACTACTACAGTACAATGCTACGCAAGTTCAGAGATCACACAGAAACTTAAAACAATATCGTAGGAAAGATCTGATTTCAAAGAAAAATACTTAGTCTAACTTTCTTCTAAGTTTAGCTATTCCTAAGAAAAATCACAGTGCTATAATCCTACTTACATACATAAAGCATAAGCAGTGCTGGGTTAGATGTCCAAGCTCAAAATGCCTCTCAGTCCCTCCCTCAACAATAGTTTTTTAACACTAACCAACAGCTCTCTAAGGCCCTCCAAAATTACATCATTTTGACACTTAGTCTGGAGTTCCCAGGCCACAAACTGCATTATTTAGCAAGCTAACACCTGCTCAGGAGACTACACCAATAAAAGGCATTTCACATATACACAATAAAGCACCTTCCACATGTAAATTCTGGCCCTTAACTTTAACCTTAAAACAATGGACCTGAAACCTTCATCCAGACTCACTGGAGCCGACTTGTAAAACATCAAAGAGATTCATAAGAGCTTTTCAACTTCAAAAGACACATTTGAAATGCTTGGCTTGGTTTTCCATACAGCAGATGGCAGTGTTGCAACAATCTTGAAGTTCACATTTTACAGTGTTTTCTTTCATTTAAAAACACAAGCCTGTAGTTTACATTTATTTATACAATTGATAGAATTATGTATCAAATTCTACTTGACTAGGCTGGCAGCCTTCGCCCATCTTCCTCCAATCTTCACAGCCACTTTTAAACAAATTCAAAAATTGTCAGCTAATAGTAATATCTCATGCATAATTAATTAAATAAATCCATTCCTCTGCATTATTTAAAGCCACAGTAAAATATATGCTGTAGTAAAACCTTGTGTTAAAAGAGTAGCAACCAAAATGAATACACACATTCTAGCTGCCATAATAAAATACATGCTGTCATGAATCCTTGTTTTAAAACAATAACAAACAAAATGAATGCATGTTACTCTTTCCTCTTCTAAAGTTTAGCTGCCCTTAATTTAAGAACGCTGTTAATACTAACATGATCATTCAGTCACTTTTTTTAGTTGAATCCAACCTAAGCTGCCAGTATAGTTCTTTGTATTCTAAAACCCACAGTTGTTGTTGTTGTTGTTGCTGCTTGTCTTTCAGCTTTTTCCCGGTAAGGGGTCGCCACAGCGAAACTCCAGTCCGCTAATAATTGGCAGTAGATTTTTTTTTTTTTTACGAAACACCAAGGTGCCAGCTTGACACCCAACCTTCAACGAAGGCATGTCCATTTATGCACGCATGTCTTTGGAATGCTACCCAACCGTGGGGAGGACATGCAGACTCCACACAGAAGGCACTCCCAAACCAAGCCAAGAATTGAACGGGAGAACCTCTTGCTGTGAGGTAACAATGCTACCGCTGTACCACCGTGGCATAAAAGGGCTTTCCACAGTCCACCCCTTATATCTGGTTTCACTTGTTCAAGTACAGAAACCTTGAAAATACAATTCTTACAGTCTTTCTTGTGTCTAAATAAGGTATTTGTATCTTTTTTCTGGGAGCTCTCATGCAAGTGTTCATATATTCTTCTTTTCAATGGTCTCTCTGCCTTGCCTATATAAAAGCTAAGGCATGTCTGACAGACACTGATGTACACAACCCCTTTGCTGCTGCAATTAAAATGCTCCTTAAATTTCATTTTAAACTTTCTGGATGGGATACTAATACTTTTCTGCTCTAGAATGTTACTACATTGTTGACAAAAAACACACTTATATGTTCCCTCTTTCTTGTAGGGTCTAACTGTACTTTTATCACTACCTTGTTTTTCCAGCATTTCCTTTAAATTCATATCTTTCTTTTTAATAAATGTCGGTACTGATGGAATCATTTTGCTGGTTTCGCTATTTATAACCAAAAGTTTCCAGTACTTCCTAATGATGTTCTCAGTTTCACTGGAATAAAATGTGTGTGTGTGTGTGTGTGTGTGTGTGTGTGTGTGTGTGTGTGTGTGTGTGTGTGTGTGTGTGTGTGTGTGTGAATGCCATTTCATAATTCAGCCCTTTATTTTCCATATTCTGATTACTTTGTGGTAACGTTTTCCCCAAAATTGGGTCATATTTTTCTTTCCTTCTTGGTTCACTTCATTCATCAATTCATTAATCAAATTCTCTGGGTATCCTCTCTCTGAGAAGAACCCCTTCATCATCCTCACTGCACATACTTGACGCCATAATTAATTGCCCCTTAATAATACCCTCCTTTTGATTATAGGGGTGCTCACTCTCAAAATGTAAATAGGAGTTTGAGTGAGTGGGTATTCGGAAAATCTTGGAATGGAATTTCTTCTCTTCTCTAACCTTATATATGGTCACATCTAAATAACTAATGAATTAGTTTATTAATGATCATTTATTAATTATCATTTTTTTCAGGGTACTATAGGTAAAAATGTATTAGACTATTTAACAGCAACTAGGCCGAAGATCCCAGTAGTGTTTGGAATCCCAAAGACACACAAAAACATGGAGAAGCCACCTTTTAGACCAATAGTGGCAAGAGCAGGTTCCAAACTTGAACCCTTGGTTAAATATGTAGACACAATGTTGAAAAGTTATGTAGCATCTTTAAAATATATTTCAAAGGACTCCTGGGATTTTTTAAGTAAAGTCACCTACAATAAATATGAAGATGAAGTATGTATGGTGACTATTGATGTGATAGAACTGTTCCCCAGCATCCCTTATTTTGAGGGGATGGAATGGTTTCAGGACCTTTTGATTGAAATAAGTTATTTGACTAATGAACAGAGGAACTTGTTAACTGAATTCATGGAATTACTATTGAAAAATAATTTAATGTGTTTTGCAGGACAATATTATAAACAAGAGAAGGTGTTGCTATGTGGGCCCCATGTGCCTCCCTGTATGCAAACCTGGTTTTCTATTCTTGGGAGAGAAAGTTATATTTTGAAACCTCTTGGAACAATTATATTTCCTTACACAATAGATTTTTAGACAATATTTGTCTTTTCTGGAAGGGGACGGAAACCCAGTTAAATCAGTTTTTGAAATACATTGGGACTACAACTTCCTTTCTGAAATTTACTTGGCACACTTCACAAAAATTCATTAATTATTTAGATGTGACCATATATAAGGTTAGGGAAGAGAAGAAATTCCATTCCAAGATTTTCCGAAACCCCACGCACTCGAACTCCTATTTACATTTTGAGAGTGAGCACCACTATAATCAAAAGAAGGGTATTATTAAGGGGCAATTAATTAGGGCATTAAGGATGTGCAGTGAGGATCGGCTTTTCTTAGAGGAAATGAAGGTGATGAAGGGGTTCTTCTCAGAGAGAGGGTACCCCGAGAATTTGATTAATCAATTGAAGAATGAATTGAACCAAGGAAGGAAAGGAAAATATGACCCAATTTTGGGGAAAACCTTATCACAAAGTAACCATAATATGGAAAATAAAGGGCTGAATTATGAAATGGCATTCATACACACACACACACACACACACACACACACACACACACACACACACACACACACACATTTTATTCCAGTGAAATTGAGAACATCATTAGGAAGTACTGGAAACTTTTGGTTATAAATAGCAAAACCAGTAAAATTATTCCATCAATACTGACATTTATTAAAAAGAGAGATATTAATTTAAAGGGAATGCTGGAAAACCATGGTAGTGATAAATGTACAGTTAGACCCCACAAGAAAGGGGGAAAATATGTGTGTTTTTTGTCAACAATGTAGTAACATTCTAGAGCAGAAAAGTATTAGTATCCCATCCAGAAAGTTTAAAATGAAATTTAAAGAGCATTTTAATTGCAGCAGCAAAGGGGTTGTGTACATCAGCATCTGTCAGACATGCCTTTTCTTTTATATAGGCAAGACAGAGAGACCATCGAAAAGAAGAATATATTAACACTTGCATGAGATCTCCCAGAAAAAAGATACAAATGCCTTATTTAGACACAAGAAAGACTGTAAGAATTTTTCTCTGTACTTGAGCAAGTGAAACCAGATATAATGGGTGGACTGTGGGAAGCCCTTTTAGAATACAAAGAACTATACTGGCAGCTTAGACTGGATTCAACTAAAAAACAGGACTGAATGATCATGTTAGTATTAACAGTGTCCTTAAATTAAGGGCAGCTAAACTTTAGAAGAGGAAAGAGTAACATGCATTCATTTTGTTTGTTATTGTTTTAAAACAAGGATTCATAACAGCATGTATTTTATTATGGCAGCTAGAATATGTGTATTCATTTTGGTTGCTACTGTTTTAACACAAGGGTTTACTGCAGCATATATTTTACTGTGGCTTTAAATAATGCAGGGGAATGCATTTATTTAATTAATTATGCATGAGATGTTACTATTGGCTGACAGTTTTTGAATTTGTTTAAAAGTGGCTGATTGATTTTATTCTATGTTCTGATGAAGCTTGGGATAGACCTAAATGAAAGTGTTTAACTTCTTGTGGAATTGTTTGTGCTGTTACATTTTAACAGTTTTTTTCATATATCCTGGACTATTAAAAAAAAGGTTTGGAGCCCAAACTTCTTGTGGAATTGTTTGCGCTATGATATTTCAACAGTTATTTCATATATTCTGGACTATACAAAAGGTTTGGAGCCTGCTACGGTGTTTTTTGTTTCAACAGTTATTGTGAACAAACTAATAAACCAGAGAGCATCCTTTAAAATCAAGAAATCACACATACTAGATATCATTTAACTTTTACTGCTGCCAGTGCTTTTGTTCCTCACTGCACTTTAAGAGTACAAGGTATAAGTGCAGTAAATGAGTCAATGCAGCTTCTAAAATTATTTTTCAGTATTTAATAAGAAAACAGAAATTATTGGTATTACTAGAAATTACTGTCGTCTTTATTTTTTAGCGTTGTGGTACTATAAAAAGCTCTTGTTTTTGAAAAGCAGTAGAACAACGCTACGATTATTTTAATTTATTTGTTCATAAAGCTGGGTTTAGTAAAACAAGATAGTTTTAGTTAAGTGAGAAAGCAGAATTTTCCCAAAGAAGTTAGCCATATGATGGACTATTAAATTTTAGGAATGACACATATTTTGAAATGTGGCAGGGGAGAATCCATTTGAATTAAAAAGCCACAAGCATATGCCAGGCAGCTTTGTAATGAAGTTTATTTGCCACAGTTTTAGTAGAATAATGGTGCTTTGTTGCAAAGGACACATGATTATTCAGGAAAATTACATCGAAAAAAATACCAGCACAGCAACTTCACTGCTACATATGGATGACATACTAAGAAAGCTGTGACTGTTTGTCTAGACACATTTTTGTAATGTTGTAATCCTGTAGTAGAATTATGACCAATATAGATTAATTTTCTGTTTGGAAGGTACAAATATATTTTACTACTATTCAATAAAGTAATTCTGTGAACAAAAAAGGAAAAAAAGTGATGTGTTAGATATCATGGCAAGAAAATAAGAGAAAGATGGCAATTTTTTGGTTGTTGTATGACCACACAATTTGATTTTGAGCCATGGATCTTTATTCTTTCATGGGATACACATATTTATTAATGGATCCCTTGGAACATTTGGTGTCCAGTCAGGTTTCTTATTTACAGTAGCCCATTTTCATAGCATTGCAAAGTTTCATTGCATTCTGTTTATTCAGGCAGTTAGGGAGAACACAGCAACAACACTATTGATTGCTCTGTATTAGTAAGTAGAAAATGCACAATGTTGTCAACATCAGTGTTATTTTTCCTTGTTAGGATAGAGATGTATTAGCTTAAAGCAAATGGCATATAGGATTATTTAGTATTTATTGGTCACGTCAGGTCTCTGAGCAAAGTGTACATCCCCAATATATGGTAAGTTTGGCTATCATTTTCATACATTACCACTGTAGAATCTTTTCAAGTTCATTTTACCTTCATCAGGAGAAACGTATCTACACTTATTGTGGGAGCACTTTTCTTTCCTTGTTGTAATCTTAACAACCTCAGCTTTTATGTTTTGTATGGAACACAGTTAGATGGTAAGAGTGTAGCCTTGAGATGCTAATAAGAATGGTAGCTCCCTAAGATCATTTGTGCATCTTGTCTGAACTTAACTGTGATATTCATCAGGAATAAATGAATTTGGATTAATTTAAGGCTTTATTCATGCTTCACTGAGACAGATTACTTCTGAATGATTGATTCATTTTCACTCACGCATGAAATCCAGCAACCTTATTGCCAATCCTCCTAATTTGTTAATGCAAAATCTATGTATCTGTATCAGTCATTTGGTGATGACAGTTGGTAACTGTTTAGTCCCAGATTAAGATGAATGTCAGTGGAGATGAAGTGTCAAGGTGGTGTGCACATTTTCAAAGGGAAGGCTGTTTTAGTATGTAGAAAATGACCTTGTAAACATTTGTGAACATATCAGATTATCTTGCTTCTGTTTATAATAATAATAATAATACTGAATAGACAGAGATAAAGTAAAGATGAAAATACTCCATGGAGATATAAAGAGGATCATTTTATAGTAGTTAGTCATACTATTTTACTCAGTACAGAGAAAATTAAGGTACTGTAAAGCAAAGGGCTTCAACTCAGAGACAGGCAAACAGAAATAGTGTGTAGCAGAAAAACAGTGGAAGCGATGACTAACAGTAACCTTATGGGGTTTGTGAGTAGAGGTCCAGGAGGGTAGTCAAAGTCTGGGTGTTAACTTCCTGATGGAAAACATCTGAGCCTGAGCTCCTGCTAGCTAAGGGTTCTAGCTAGGTCACACCCCACAAAGTGGTGATATAGGGTGAAGTGCACTCATTCTGTGTTGGTCAGGCCTGGAAAGGCCCCAGCAAGGGGAGGAAGCCATATAAAATATAGAAGCAAAGAATAAGTAAAGTTCCAAAGACAGCAACATCTTCAGCAACCTACTCCCATTCATTGTTCACTCGTAGGCCAAGGTTGCAAGATGTCCTACAGATGGGAGCCAAAATTGCCATTTGCACCATCAACTGTCTCAACTGCGGTTGGGTTTACAGTTTGAAGAAAACAAAGTCCAGTGGGTTACTGGTTGTGTGGAAATAAATCCAGTGAGACAACAGTATAGGAAAAGTAGGGAAGCACATTACAGTTAGTCATGTCCAGTTGGGCAGTTATGTAGACAAGCTAGAATTAACACATTAAGGGAGACAAGGGAATGGGTGAAAAGAGACTGTAAGAGTGGAAATGTAAGAGAACAGCAGAAAAAGCAGCTGCAAACTATAGGGTGCTTGAGTGTGACAAATAACAGGAACTGTTTTCTCATCAGTAAAGGAAAAACTAGATAAAAACTGCCACAAGCTAGGAAGAAGTGAGTGGATGTAAGAAATAGCAGGATCACCATACTGAGGGAAACTGACTGTACTTGAAGTAGTATTCTGCTTGCTTAGTGAGCTATGAGGAGAGAATATTTAAAATACAAGACATCAGAAGTGTGGTGGATGTAAAGGCACAGGTATGGGGAAAGGAGGTAAATAGGTATTGCCCGATAATACAAGTGCCATGGTACTAAACAATACAGACATGACAGTACTAGTATAAACTGGAATACTGTAACAGTGACTGAGATACTGCTAAGTGGTAGTTAACCTAGAACTGTTCAGTTTGGTGAAAAGTACAAGTAAAAGTGCATGTCACTCACTGTGCAACCACCACAGTGACATAACCATAGATTACTGCATAACTGCATGAAAAGATGAGGGCATTAAACCATGATATGCAAGAATGCTAAGCTTGGACTTGGTACTTCCAGCAGTTTGCATGCAATGAATGTAACCCCTCAGCAAGTTTAAAACAGTACTGAATCAATGTGTGGTAGGGAGAGAGATCAAGCACTATACTTAGTGAAACAGATGTGACCACCTTCATAATTAACAAATAAAACACTCTCATAGCTGGTATAAACCTATAGTTTTTCAAACAATGCAATAACTGAGTTTCCATGGAAAAAGACATAGTGTGACACAATGGCTTGCATCAGCAAATACCCCTCAGAGCTTTTCATGTACCCCATTTCAGTTGCCTAACGAATAATGCACAGCTGGTTTGGATACATATAATATTAAATGGGACAAGAGTGGAAATTTTAGCTCACGTACTGGTTGCTTCATAAAACTAAAGGGTAGCAAGCTGATGTTAAATAATTGGTTGGATTTAAGTGTTTAATGCAATTCACAAGTGATGTAGCAATTGATACACATTTATCTTTTCTTTTTTTGTAAAACAGGATTGTTAGAGGGTTTCGTTTCTGAAATGTCTGAAGCATGTTGCATTTTGCAGGCAGGACTAGATCACGATGGACATCTAGTTTCTTTAGCTCTACCAAGAAATCACTTCAGTCGACAACCTGTGAAGCATTCTCGTAATGGACAGCCTGCCCTGAAACATGTTTTGTCTGCACCGCCCTCTTTGCTTGGAGCCTTAGGTTCAGAAATAGGTGAGCATGGAGAGCATGACTTGAACACCTCTGTCTCAAGCAATCATACTATGGCAGGGGGAGAAGTTCAGTTGGACATGCAGAGTGAGACTCAGGACACTAACAGTAACTGCTGCCCAGGGGACAGTACACAGCAAGGGCTACAGAAGCAACAGACATGTGCAGATGCCACAAATGAATCTACAGGAGTTGTCAGCAGAGCTCATGCTGACAGAATTAGCTGGCTTCGGTCATCTAGTGTGGCGTCAGTTTCTGAAGACACTCTATTCTCTGACCTTGCACTGAATTTAAATTCTTGCTTATCAAATTCATTAGAAGAAGAGATTTTCAGGCAACTGAAAGATGCTAGTGTGTTGGACTCCAAAAAAGACCAATGACTGCTTTCTGTGCTCAAGTTGGAAACCATAGGGCTGAACATGACCAACATTACATCTAAAACATGACTAAGGGTTAAAAAATTCGGTGGCACACTAAATGCTGCTTCATTCACATCGCAATGTTTTAAAGACTTATTTAACACCTAAAGCACTGGTTTTACATATTCTTATGCTCATAACTAAACTTGAAGAAATACAATATCAGGTTTTAAAATAACTGTTGAACTTCCACATTAACAATATTCTTTTCCATCCTTGCTAAGTTCAGAACCATACATGCTGTATTTAACGTTTTCAAGATTCTAGATGCAAACATGGCATAATGCAGAAATCAATGTATTTGATGGTTTATTTTAAATGTATGTTGTTCACTATCTATTTTTCTGTTGTAAAATTGCAGCTGTGAATCAGAATATCTGGCCTTCATGCAGAGATCTAATGCAGATTCTCTTTTGTTCTGCATTTCCTATAAAGCAAACAGTTTGATAGCCCTGCATAGTGGTACGGTTCAGTATTATATGAGGATAATAGTTCATAGGAATAATCTGTAAATTCATTCTAATGATCTTAGAAATTCAAAATCATCAACCATGAACATTTCTTTCATGATGAACTTAATGCTGAGTGAAGGGAACTCATTGGTTTGCAGGTTAAATTAATAGGTGCATTTCATACAAGCACCGTATACTTTTATTTGTAAAGGTACCTTTTTCATTATGTTCTGTAATATTAAAATGTTTTATAAATATCAACATTGTGTTTTCACATATTAGTAATTAAGCTTTCACATTTCTCATATTTTTCATGATTTGTTTAGTGCATTTTGAAGTCACCTAATGGAGTGTTCTTTGTCTCTAAGTTGGAAGATGAAATGCTAAGTACTTTATCGCCTTCTTTGCTATAACTGCATACTGCAATAATGCGTGAGCTCTACCATAACAGCTATACTTCAAAATGCATGACCTGTCCAGCACTGTGGCAGACATCTATGATACATTTCTTAGAAAAGAAGTGGGATGTTTTCAAATGGACATTAATATTATACTGTTACTTACTATGTTTTGGAGTTTTGTTTTTGGAGGCACTCTTTAAATGATGATAAAAGGTTACAAAGCAGCCAGCAGAGGGCAGCCAAAGAAAATTAATACACAGCGAAGCCTGTTAGCAGTAGAAAAGACAGATTAAACAGAATGCAACAGACAATAATTCAGAAAGCAGCTATGGACCAGTTTGCTGGCCTTGTCTGCATTTTCCTTATTTACTGGAAAACCTGCAAAATCCCATTTAATCACAAATTATTTTTTACTCAATGCCTGTCAGAATTGTCTTCTATATTTCTTGAATTTCATTACGGTTTTTACCCCAATATCACTTTTGTTAGACTATCTCAGTCCCTTTATCACTCTTACAGTGAAACAACACTTCCTTGTGCCTTTCTTAAGACATTTACTTGGATTTTCACATTGTGCCCTCTTATTCATATGCATTTTTTGAAGATGCAGTGCTGATAGAAGAGTAATGATTTGCCCTCATGCCCATGCTGCTCAGTATCTGTGGTGAGGGCTAGCACAATCCCATCTGCCTGACTTGAGCATCTGCTCTTAACTCTGTGCCTTCATTACTAGCATGTGATGCAAACCTTTTTGCATATGCATCTTCTTTGCTTGAAGCATACGTCTCAGTCTCTTAGTAAAAAAAAGTTCTCGGCAAAACCAAAAGTATTGGGAGGACAAAGGCCCAAAATCAGAAACAGATTTTAAATATTGCTGTTATAAATTTAGAAAATTGCTAGAATAACAGATTTTGCATACGCATACATTTTCGGAAGTATATGAATTCTGAAACTCAAGTGTCTAACAATTTGCCAGAAAACTGCAATTGTTTGAAGAACAGATCAAAATAATGGGAAAAAATCTGGATATTCTGTGAAATTCTGGACAGTTTACACATATGATAACGTATCTTGACCATCCCATTTGTTTGGCTAAGCATTCAAATTTATAGTTATAATATGTACATACTTTTCAGTAATACAGGCTATATATAACATTTTAGGGAATTTAGAAATGTAAAAATATTTCAAAATATTTCAGTCCACTAGCAAACATCTCTGTAACACCAAATCTTTCTGCTGGCTTAGCCCAATTGTGCTACATTTGCATTGAAGGTATGTCTGTTTAATATCACATTATGTATGTTACAAAGCTATTTTTCACAACTGCAGTTCTCATAAGGTCAGTTTCTTGTCTCTCTTCCAAGTCGTTTGTGCCATTTTGTGGAATTCCAGTTATGCCTTGGTCTGGATATCTATCTAGATGACCAGTGCATTGTTTAATAAATATTGCATGAGCTAGACGTCAGTTTATGTAACCATCACTGGAATTCACCTCTCATCTGACCAGATACTAGTGATGACAATGTGTGTTCCTGCTGAACTCTGTCTGATAAACGCACAGCGGCATTATCACTGAAAGTCAGTTTCAGCAAAATGCTATGCTATGGACCAGTTTGCTGGCCTTGTCTGCATTTTCCTTATTTACTGGAAAACCTCCAAAATCCCATTTAATCACAAATTATTTTTTACTCAATGCCTGTCAGAATTGTCTTCTATATTTCTTGAATTTCATTACGGTTTTTACCCCAATATCACTTTTGTTAGACTATCTCAGTCCCTTTTTCACTTTTACAGTGAAACAACACTTCCTTGTGCCTTTCTTAAGACATTCACTTGGATTTTCACATTGTGCCCTCTTATTCATATGCATTTTTTGAAGATGCAGTGCTGGTAGAAGAGTAATGATTTGCCCTCATGCCCATGCTGCTGGTATCTGTGGTGAGGGCTAGCACAATCCCATCTGCCTGACTTGAGCATCTGCTCTTAACTCTGTGCCTTCATTACTAGCATGTGATGCAAACCTTTTTGCATATGCATCTTCTTTGCTTGAAGCATACGTCTCAGTCTCTTAGTAAAAAAAAGTTCTCGGCAAAACCAAAAGTATTGGGAGGACAAAGGCCCAAAATCAGAAACAGATTTTAAATATTGCTGTTATAAATTTAGAAAATTGCTAGAATAACAGATTTTGCATACGCATACATTTTCGGAAGTATATGAATTCTGAAACTCAAGTGTCTAACAATTTGCCAGAAAACTGCAATTGTTTGAAGAACAGACCAAAATATGGGGAAAAAATCTGGATATTCTGTGAAATTCTGGACAGTTTACACATATGATAACGTATCTTGACCATCCCATTTGTTTGGCTAAGCATTCAAATTTATAGTTATAATATGTACATACTTCTCAGTAATACAGGCTATATATAACATTTTAGGGAATTTAGAAATGTAAAAATATTTCAAAATATTTTAGTCCACTAGCAAACATCTCTGTAACACCAAATCTTTCTGCTGGCTTAGCCCAATTGTGCTACATTTGCATTGAAGGTATGTCTGTTTAATATCACATTATGTATGTTACAAAGCTATTTTTCACAACTGCAGTTCTCATAAGGTCAGTTTCTTGTCTCTCTTCCAAGTCGTTTGTGCCATTTTGTGGAATTCCAGTTATGCCTTGGTCTGGATATCTATCTAGATGACCAGTGCATTGTTTAATAAATATTGCATGAGCTAGACGTCAGTTTATGTAACCATCACTGGAATTCACCTTTCATCTGACCAGATACTGGTGATGACAATGTGTGTTCCTGCTGAACTCTGTCTGATAAACGCACAGCGGCATTATCACTGAAAGTCAGTTTCAGCAAAATGCTAGTGTTGTCTTGTCTTTACTGTTGTGTGACCATAAAGTTGGTATATGTAATTAAGGGTGTTGGGGGAACTCTCTTTTCACATAGTGATAGAATACGGAGCTGTTCCATCAGTTCTCATTGTAAATTACTTTACTTTCTCTTTCACCTTCTTTGACAACATTAGTTTAAGCATTACTAGGACATTCATTTTTAAGTCTTCTGCCTTTTGATTCCCTCTGATTTCTTTGTTGCCCTTTCCATATATCATCTGTGTAGAAATTCTGGGTTTGTTGCAAAATGGAAACAATACATAATCTCTTTCTTATCCTTTTCAGTTAATTTTATCATTTTAAAGCCTCATACGTGGCCTTGCAGTTTTTTGTGGGTGGGACCTTTCGTTACCGCAGAGACCCTACATGCAGTATGGCCTAGCCCTGTGTTTGGAGTGTTTCCTTGTTTTGAGGATTCTACAATGCCCTTTTTTACAGTCTAGACACCAGTGCCTATATCTTGAGTGGACATTTTTTTTTTTTGTGGGACGTTTGCACCCAGTCTTCTTTTTTATTTTTAGTCTGCCTTTCTCCTTGATATATAAAATACAGTCTATGTATGTATTTTTCTTTTCTTACCGAAATTTTGTAATTAAAAAAAAAACAAAAACGTGAAAGTGCTCACAAAGGTTTGAGAATGATTTAAAGTCTGGCAATATTACTCTTCTTCTTCTTCTCATGCTTACTCCATCCATCTCTCCATTCCAACCTCTGTGTGAGTCATTTATCATCACCCAAATAATTCTGCTGCCTAACTGTAAGTGCCCCCACACTACCGACCTAATATGCCTACTCACAGACTCTGCCTGACGTGCCCGTAATGGAGTCAATCTAATTTGCCCATGAAGCTGACATGTGGTACCATATAAAATGTTTCTCTAAAGGCCAATTAGACTGTCTATTCAGTCAAAATACTTTTTTACTTTCTCTGGAATGACTTTCCAATTGAAAATGCCTGGCTCCTTCAGTCACATTGGCTTCCAGATTGTCTGATATTATTTTCTTCAGCAGTGATTTTACAAATTTCTGTACAACTAAGATCAAACTGACAGATGGTAGGTTTCAATCTTTATTTATTTTTCTTTGTTTATTTATTCATATTTTGGTAACTACAGATGGGTGACCCAGAGGGAAAAGCTCACAGAAAAACAAACATATTAATAGGTATATGTGGATGTACTACAAAGGACTGTTAGTTACACAAATGAAGTTAGCAGTAAAATAAGAATCTGATAATCACAATACAGTAACAGATGTGATATACATAGCATTGATTGAATATTTCACACTATAAAGCTATCAGCCAAGGCAAATAACAAGTTAGGGTGCCATCATTGTACCTCAAGGTACATGAATCTGGATAAATTTGAATAGTGCAGCAGTAGGCTAAAGTAGACAACAGACCCAGTATAACAAAGCACATTGTAGTAGTAGTAGTACATGGACATGTGTAACATGGAATCACGTACTTTCAAACAGCTAATCACAATAACATATCAACGTTTGATATCATTAAATTGTAAATAAGTGACAGTGACTTGTTCGAACTGTGACTAGTTCATTCACTTCACTGTACAAAGGCAGCCAGCGCTGGAAGTAAAGCAGATGGAATGCTGGAATGCTTGCGATGAGGTTTTTAAAGATACAGCTAAGGAGAAATTCAGTCATCAAATCTGCTGTGCTCATAAACTGCTGAATTACCAGGTGTAAATAGGTTCATAGGTTTATACTAGGCTAACTGCCCTAGGGCATTTATAAGCCTAGCCCAAAGTTATGTGGCTTATGCCGCCCCTTATGTTAGAAATACTGTGCCCATTAGTTTGTTGTGCCTCTGTCCAGTAGTGACACAGAGATGATTCCCGGGGTAAACCTACGATCTCCCATCCACTGGTCAAGATTTCTCTTGAACAGAGCCAGCGAGGTGCTCTGCCTCACATGGACCGGGATTTTATTCCACAGCATGGCGAGTCTCTGGGTGATAAATCTATCCCTCCAGCATGTCCTATTTATATCCGTGCTAAGGTTTAAGTCTCTTGCTCTAGTGGTTTTGGTGGATTTGGATTTTTTGAGGTGGAGCATGTCCATTAATTCCGGGTTGGTCATGGTCTTGTATGTCAGGCACAGGTCACCTCTGAGCAGACGGTATGCAACTGAATAGAGTTGGAGTTTCTTCAGTCTGGCAGCATATGACAGGTTTTGGAGTCCCTTTATCCTTTTGGTGAGGAACTTTTGGGGTCTCTCCAATTGCTGCAGGTGTCGGGTGAGATACATCCCGAATGGGGCATTGTACTCTATCATTGGTCTGATAAGTGAAGAGTACAGGGGAACAATGACCTCACTTGATCTGGATGTGAATCCCTTCATGATCAGGTGGGCAATGTAGAAGGTCTTTTGAACCACTTTAGCAATGTGAGCATCAAACGAGAGGCCACTGTCAACCTGGGCCCCAGGTCCCTGATAACCTCTTCTGTGCTTAGTGGGTTGCCACCTATATGGTAGCTTGGGGTTACCTTGTTTTTCCCGAAGGGTATGACTATACACTTTTTTGCGTTTAACTTCAGGCCATTGCTCTGGCACCAGCTATCAGTTTCCGTGAGACCCCTCTGAAGGATGTCTGTGTCCGATGTACTATCCACTATGGCACCCAGTTTGCAGTCATCCGCAAACTTTGTCAGCCATAGTCCTCCTATGTTTGCCTGTACTTCTGAGAAGTAGATGCCGAACAATAGGGGCCAAGGACTGAGCCCTGTGGGACTCCACTTGTAACCGGCTTGGAGTCTGACATGGCTCCAGCAACTCTAACCCTGTGGGTTCTGTCCTTTAGCCAGTTTGCAACCCATCTTGTGACATATGGGTTTACATTTAAGCTGGTAAGTTTCTCTATAATACCCGAGTGGGGTATTGTGTCGAAAGCTTTTGCAAGGTCAAGGTAGGCTGTATGGACTGCCTTTCCCTCATCAATGGCCTTGGTGACTCTTTCGAAGAAGTCGACCAAGTTCAAAAGGCAAGATCTGCCCTTGACAAAGCCAAACTGGGTTGGGTCCAAGGTCTGCAAGTCCCCTATGTCCTTGTTTATGAGTTCCATTATGATCCTCTCCATAGCTTTGCAGACCAGGCTTGTTAAGCTTATGGGGCAGTAATTACCAGGGTCCGTAGAGGCACCGCCTTTGTGGAGTGGGACCACAGTTGCCGTACGCCACTCCTGGGGCACATATCCTGTGGTGAGGCTAAGATTAAACAGCTGCCTTATGTGCGGGTTTAGTTCTTCATTGAGTTCATGTAGCACACAGCCGGGGACCCCATCCGGTCCCATTGATGCTGTGTTTTTAGCTTTAGAGAGAGCAGCTTTCACCTGCGCATTTGAGATGTCTGGGAGGCTATTCTCAGTTGGGATAGTTATCTCTCCTTTTGGGGGGGGGGGGGTGAAGTTTGCGCTGAACCTGTCTGCCAGTATGTTGGCAATGTCTGTGGGTTCAGTGATATTTGTATCATTTTGGACTAATTCTGAGCATATCTGGGAGTTTCCACCCAGGTTTCTGACATAGCTGAAGAAGGCCTTATGATTGTCTTTTGAATCTATGGCAATTTTTCTCTCAAAGTTGGCCTTGGATGATTTTATGAGGGATCGTAGTTTCTTGCTAGTGCTGATCAAAGATGCCTTCCCTTTTTGGGATTTTGCTCTATCATGTAATAGCTTTCTCCTCTTATTGTAAAGTTTGTTTATGGCTGGGGTCCACCAGACTGGGCGTTTGCCCTTGGTGGAAAGAGTCTTGGTTTTATTTGGGATTGCCTGATCCATGCAGTCCTGAAGGTGTTCATAGAAGGCATTTGTAAGGGCTTCCGCAGCTTGGGTTGTGGTTTCCATTGGCTCTGGGGCCTTGAAGGATACCACACCTGTCTTGAGTAGTGTGAAGTTTGCTTTAGAGAAGTTCTTCACTGTGGTCTTTTGTTTGGGGTGGGGGGGATGTGGATTTCTAGTGAGATTAGTTTATGATCTGATCTCGCCAATGAGGATATACTTCGGTGTGGAGCATTTTGTCCCCATGTTCGTGATGATGAGATCTAGTATATTTTCTCCTCTTGTGGGGACGGTGACTAGTTGTTCCATGGCATTTGAATTTATGAACTCCAGGAACCTTTGGGCTAGAAAGTTTGGGCTTGAGTAATGTTCCCAGTCTATATTCGGGTAGTTGAAGTCACCCAATATGATGGTGTTTGGTGATACATTTATACCCTCCAGTGTCTTCAGGAAGGCTGTGTGGGTTTCCTGAGTTTGAGAGGGTGGCCTGTAGCATGCTACAAATTGTAGAGCAGTTTTGCCTATGGTTAATTGCACCTGGATGGTTTCCGATGCTTCGTGCGTAGCCCCCAACCTGGAGGTGTGGGTATCCTTGATGAATATGGATACACCCCCTCCTTTTGTGGTGTGGTCTGGGTTTTGGGGCCGGAACGCATGATATGAGATGAAACCTGATAGTGCCGGGGTGCTCTCAGGAGCCTTGAACCAGGTTTCAGTCACAGCACAGACATCAATGTTCTCCATACTGAGAAGGGCCTCGAGTGCATGCATTTTGAGATTTAGACTTCTGGCATTGAGCAGCATTACCCTTAGTTTCTTCACGTTTTTGTTTTCTAGGGTGGTAGGTTTAGAATTTGAGCCTTGCCTAAAAAAGGCAATATGGGGGTGGCAAGAGCCTTAGCCAATATCCGGAATCCCAGGGGTGACAGGTGCAAGCCGTCCCTTGCGAAGCAGCGTGGCTTGTCGTGCATGTCATCCCAGGCAGAGACAGGCACTGGATCCCCTTTGAATGACACCAGAAATTAAGCCAATTGTTAAAGCTGATCATCTTGTCACTATATTGTGGCATCATTCGTGGTGAAAGAAGGATACTGCTCAGGGTCAGGGTCATTCCTGCCTGGGCTACATAATCAGAGAGCTCCTCTATGTCTCTTTTCATGTAGTCCAGGGAGGTATGTCTCAGGTCGTTCACACCAGCATGGACAATGACTGTGTCATACTTGTACTTGCCGTGGAGTGACCTGAGTGCTTGTGTTATGTGGCGGATTCTAGCGCCCGATAGGCAGCTTACCGTGACCTTCTCCTTGTTCAGCCTGGTGAGTGGGACGTCAGTGTGTCTGACTATGGAGTCACCTATGACAAGTTGAGGTTAATAACCTGATAACATGGTTAAATGCCTGTATAACATGCTAAGAATGTAACCTGTTGCATTAACAGTGCATAGATAGATAAATAGAGAATTTGTAAAATAAAGTCATGACAAACACTTTAGTTAAGGTAAGCTTGCCCATAATTCATTTTAACAGTTTGCCAAAAAGACTCAAATAATACAATTTACAATAACTTACACAACCAACTCATGGACAACATAGAGATACATCTAGCTAAGTAACCTCACACGCAGACCAAGGTTCATATAGAAGAAGCTCGGTCGTGCAGGCTATTTTGAAATGACTAGGTTTGGTAAATAATTAGTTTCAGGTGAGAAATTGCTGCAGACAGTTAAAATGGAATTGTTGGGAGTACTAGCTCCATTTTTCACACTAGTTTTTGGAAATTTACATGTATATTTAATAGATATCCTATGTTTCCTCAACAGATTGTACTACATTATCAGGCCAGTTAGGTCAGTGCATGGATTATATAGAAAAGGTTGTGTGTAAAAAAAAATTACACCTGTTGGACTTTAATGTAATGTCATCCAGCCTAGATTCCTTTGACCTACACACAGCAATGAGATGAAGACACTAACCTTGCTGCAAATTCTGGGATTGTGTTACATAAGTTTCCTATATGCATTCTTATTAAGGGTCCCTGTGTAACTGATCTACATGCTAGCATTGACTAAAGAAGCAATTCTGCTGGCAGTAGGAAGAAGGTAAGTCTTCACTCTGTAGAGGCCACTCAGATTCACGCTGACCTAACTGATGAGTCTACATGGTCCTTAAATTAGATATTCTTATGTAATGCAGTGCAGAGAAGTTTCCAGGGCTGTACAACACCTGTTAGGCCTGCCTGATGAATCCACAGTCCAGAATTTGGTGAGGCCTTCCTGATATTCCTTGTTCTGTTTATCAAATACTGGTACTTTAGATTTCCTTTCATTTAGTATTAATCTGCTGTGTAGCAGCCACTTGTTAAGGGAGCTTTCAGTCGGTGCATTAAAGTCTGAATATATCTGAAGTGTGAAACAGTGCATAGTTATGTATGAACTGACAAGTATTTCTCTGCATATGTATATATGTACAATATGTGTGTGTATATATGTATATATATAATTTTTTTTTTTTTTAAATCATGGGTTGTTGCTACTGCTGGACTTCAAAGTCTGCAGCAGTGTGGCTCTCCTAAAATTCCTACTCTTTCCTATACTGGTTTTTAATCTGGATTAATCAACATTTCTTATGCTGTGCTGATCCATGGTCATCAGTACTGATCCTGCTGATGAAGTGGGTTCTGTGGGAGAAGACTGGATCTGGAAGCCACCACTGCTTCTCACAGAGGCTGGATTAACCTGTTTTGGGCCTACCTCCTTTCTGATGTGCTGGGCTGACATCAGAGAGAGAGACATGCAGTGACATTTTGAGAACTCCCCCCCCTTACATACACACACACACAGCATGTGTTTTTGACTGCAGTAGGATTTGGTCACCAACACAGAGTTGGAATCAATGCCACTGCTAATGCCTTAATCCAGCATGCTCCCACATCCTCCCTGTTATTTGTAAATATTAAAAGAAAAGTGGTGGACCAATGATGGATCCTTGTGCTACTCCAAAGAAGGCCATGCCAACAGAGCATTTTGCCAGACTACCACTTAGCTACATTTCCTCAAGGTAATGGTGTAAAGAAGATAGCACATATACAGCCTAACGTCTATGCATGATATGCTATAAGCATTGAAAAGGGTTGGGGGCTTCCATTCCTCTCAATTCCCACTGCATTAACGAGCAGTGGATGTAATGAGGGGGTATACTAGACACCAGGAACTATTTTTTTATATTACTGAAAACATTAATAGAACAGGTTTTGCAGCACAAAAGATGTTGTGGGAGGGACACTAGATACCAGGGAAAATATTGACTAATTATATTAGAGGATGAATTACATACTTAGAAGTGAGAAATTATAATGTCTGGGATTACTGACTTACTGTAATGGTCCATAACATAAAAGGGCCATGAAAAAGACTTATGGACAAAAGTAGCAGAAAGTATTCTAAGAGCTAAGCCAACATGGGAATGGAAAAAGGAGATTCTGATTATAGGGATAACTGCAATTAGGGATACAGATAATAGGCAAGAGGGGGACAGAATTTATTGGAGAGAACCAGCAAAAGAACCAAGGTGCTGGGAGCAAATAACTATAGAGGGAAAGATAATAGAATGGGAAGATGCCAGTGATTTATTTGGACTGCAGGTTAGAGATGGCATTCTGTATCAAGTACTGATATCAGAGTATAGGCAAAGAGAAGGAAATGGGGGTCATAAATGAAAGAGCAGCACTGGCTGGGTTTTAATAGAATCTAGAACAGAAGTTGCCATTAAAAAGGAATAATTAGTAGAGCAGAAAAATATTGCATGATAACTATAAGAATCCATCAGAGGAGGTTAAGAGGGATTGGGAAGAAAGATTGGATAAGCAATTTACAAAGAAACAATGGCGGGAAATATGTATGTCTCCCAAATATGCAACAAAATCTAGAATATTTAGGACTTTTGCTTTGAAATGTTTACACATATATTTTTATACCCCAACTAGAATCCAGATAATGTTTCCTAAGGCTGACATCAAATGCTGGATGTGTGATGGGGAAGAAAGAGATAACTGGGAAAATATTTTCTGGGAGTGTAATAAGTTGGAAGACTTTAAAGATTCCCTGCATGCTACAATCCTTCCTTGGTTTGTGATTTACTGTGCAGTTGACTAGTAAGAGAAGTTTTTATTTAAATTTATATTTTATTTTTTATGACTGTTTTTCACTGTTTGTAAGTAGAAAGGGATAGCTTGTTAACAAGATTTACTTTGATTCATATTTTTTGAAAATCCAGACCATATCTAAACAATCCTACCTTGGTATTTGATTTACTGATTTTTGTATTGATGTATTGATTTTTACTGTTAAAAAGAAGTTCAACTGCGTTGCACACATTGTAAAGGAATTAAAGCTTTTGTCTGGCTTGGAGAACCTGTATGGTCAGAACAACTTTACTGTACTTACTTTAGTATTTAGTTGTGTGTTGCTTGTGTGATTTTTGTCATATAAGTTGATTTAAGTTCTCTTTGAATTCTGTGGTTACTGATTTTGATTATTCTTTTCTTTTACAATGTTTTATTCATTTGAAGCTGAATAAGGATTCCTTAAATGAGTATGCAATTAACGATTTGCTAATGCACAAATAACTTGTACAGTGTAATAAATGTTATGCATATTTAAAGGTAACACCTGATAACACTGGTGATCTGTGTTCATCATGTCAAAGTTGGATGATTTGCTTACCATTGTTAGACGTTCATAGGTCGGTACTAGGCTATCGACCCTAGGGCGTACATAAGCCTAGCCAACAAGGTTCCCTGGCTTACGCCATCCAAGAAAGTTATTTTCCTGTGCCACTGTCGAGCAGAGACACAGAAGTGATCCCCAGGGTGTATTTCCTATTTCCCATCCAGTCATCAAGATTTTTCTTGAAGAGTGCTAATGAAGAACTTTGCTTGACATAGATGGGGTAGCCTGTTCAGAGTATAGGAAGTCTCTGGGACAGGAATCTATCCCTCCAGCATGTCTAGACTTGATGATGATTGCACTTGTGCAATTGGCATGGCTTGGAGAACTGTTGTTACATATATTAATGACTGGACTGGAGATAGATAATGTTAGGCAAAGAACAAGTAGAACACATTTAGGAAATGATGCAGCTATTGTCTGCAAAGATCATTCAACCCCTTTGAAACAAGACGATGCTCCTGACAACTTTGGAATTCTGGGTGCAAGTAAGTAGCCAGCAATCTGACGATCTAGTTTGTTTAGAAGGAAACAAAAAAAAAAAGAAATGAAGAAGTTTGCAACCATGGAAGAAAGAAAAACTGATTAATGTCTGTAAAGTAAATAGAATACATACTAAAAAGGACACTGCATTGTTATGTAACACAAGTTACAGGGAATGATAATATTTTTCAATCAGGAAACCTTCAATCTACAGAAAAAGGCATTATTTTTCCAAAAGAGAAGGTTGAAAAAAGAGGCAAGGGGCAGGTGAAAAGGAAGAAATCAGAACTGAATGTGGAAGTATTGAAGAACATTACTATAAGACAAAAGAAGAGAAAACAGATTGACTACATGGCTCAAACTGTGGATTTACAATGCCAGCTGGGTGAGAATTTAATACACAATGAAAACAGTAGGATTAATAAGACTAATGGTGATGAAGATCTAACCTTTGTAACAATTATCCCTTTTCCTGAGCATTCCCTGCAGCAGTGTTTACACTCACACTCCCTAAGCTTCAGCCCAGTTGTAACCTGCCAGCATCTCCTTACGGCTGTTCAGCCCTTTCAAAGAGTGAGACTGGGTCCTACAACCTCTACACCGACTCCTCTGTCAAGTTTTCTAACAATTCAAAAGTAGTCAAAAACTCGCTAAGCTCCAGCCCAGTTGTAACCTGCCAGCATCTCCTTACGGCTGTTCAGCCCTTTCAAAGAGTTAGACTGGGTCCTACAACCTCTACACCGACTCCTCTGTCAAGTTTTCTAACAATTCAAAAGTAGTCAAAAACTCCCTAAGCTCCAGCCCAGTTGTTATCTGCTAGCATCTCCTTATGGCTGTTCAGCCCTATCAAGGACCGAGACCAGGTCCTACGACCTCTGCACTGCCTCCTTTATCAAGTTTTCAAACAATTCAAAAGTAGTCAAAAAGTATGTTATGGTTAAAAGGACAGCCTCCTTGTTATTAACTTACACTGAGTTGCACGCTGCCAGGGACGCAATTCAATCTAAAGCCCCCTAACCGAGTAGCCCAAAGCTATTTTCTTTTTGAACACAGTTAGAAATTCAAGCAGCAATCTTTTTCTATGAGCTGCCCCTATCAATTCAACCTACCTTCCCAATGGATAGTTACTGCTGTCTGCCCAACCAAACAATTACACCCTCTGCCATTTGGAACTCAAACTATACAACACTTCTAAATATCAGAAATAAGCCACTGGCTCAGCAAGTACTGCTTTGCAGAAGGCTACAACCAATTAGCTGATTGTGTTTCTTGGACTCATACTAGCAGGCCGAGGGTGACTGAAACCCTTTTCCTTCCATTCTGTCTCCCCTCCCACTAGCTGCACATCCGGAGTGAACTGATTTAGGTTGCTGCAGTTACGGACGCCATTTTTAAATTATCCCTTTTCCTGAGCATTCTCTGCAGCAGCGTTTACACTCAAAGTAAGTCGGTTATTCATTGCTGCCAGTTTTGTACTGTATTTCTGCTTATACCTGCAATAGTACTGTAATTCTGCTTATACCTGCATTTATCAGTGCATACTCATGGAGGTTAGCCTATCATGTGTAAGGAGCGACAACGTTTGGTAGCATTGCAGTCTGTTTGCATTCCCTCACTCTGACATACTACTGTTAGGCTGTATCACTGCTTATTTTTACAGTTTCGTTGCTTGAGTGTTTAAGGAGCGACAGCTAGCTAAAGTGCTCTAAAGTGCAACTGACAATTATTTAGACTGGTATAGGGTAAAGGTTCACTTGATCTGTTGTACCACTGTTTCTCTTTTTTTGGTTGAATGCTAAGTCATTCTTATTCTTACTGAGGCCGTCCAAACACTGGTCAGGCTCAACTATGCCATTAATCAACCATTAGTTGGGCTTGCACTCTGTTGTAACAAGCTAGGCTGTAACTTCTAATCTAATCTGTAACATTGTAGATGTAGAAACTACCTGTCCCCCACGCCTCCATTCCTAAGTAGATACAGAATTGGCTTAATCTAAATCTCACCCCTCCATTCCAAAGTTGACTTAGAATTGGCTTAATGTTTTACTCGCTACATCTGTAATCTCAACTAATATTTTTTGTTACCTGCAATCCCTCTCACATCCCAGTAGTCCTGTTTTTGTTCTATTTTATGTTATCCTTTGTTTTGTTTTACTAATCTATTGCTTCTCTCCTTACCCTTTCTAGCTCCCTATGTTCTAGCCCAGTTGTAACCTGCCAGCATCTCCTTACGGCTGTTCAGCCCTATCATGGATTGAGACCGGGTCCTACAATCTCTACACTGACTCCTCTACCAAGTGTTCAAACAATTCAAAAGTAGTCAAAAAGTATGTTGTTAATGTTAAAAGGAAAGCCTCCTAGTTATTAACCTTACACTGAGTTGCACACTGCCAGGGGCGCAGTTCAATCTAAAGTCCCCTAACCCAGTAGCCCAAAGCTATTTTCTTTTTGTCCACAGTTAGAAACTCAAGCAGCAATCTTTTTCTCTGAGCTGCCCCTACCAGTTCAACCTACCTTCCCACTGGATAGTTACTGTTGTCTGCCCAACCAAACAATTACAGCCTCTGCAATTTGGAACTCAAAGTATACAACAGTTCTAAATATCAGAAATAAGCCGCTGGCTCAGCAAGTACTGCTTTGCACAAGGCTAAACCCAATTAGCTGACTATGTTTCTTGGACTCATACTAGCACGCTGAGGACTGATCCTGCTCTGTTAGTCCTTGCTAAGCTCAGGCTAACCCCGCTCCCCTACACCCATTTCCACCCATCCCCAAATTAATTTCATTTATACATCACTGACTACACCCCTCTCAACCTCCTCCAATCAAACCTCACCCCCAGTCCAAATACCCAGCCCTTAATTACTCAGTCTAGTTACTAACCACTTAACTAACCCCACCCAACACTCCTATCCTAAACTAAGTCCTACATCTTCCTACCATCACTTACTTACACATACTTCAAAATGTTAACACTCCTTACGATATCCACCCTTCTTTTATTCCTCTTAACTAACCTCACCTCATACCAACAGGTATGTCCAAGTCACTCTCACCATTTTAAAATTACCATGACCTACTCTCTCCAAACAACATCCAACAGTCTCACCATTTCTCCATCTTTAACTAACATCTCAATCATCGTACACCACTACCTTATAATACTATTGGAGTCTAAACAAACATATATTTACTTACAGTAAAATAAACTCATAATAAAATATCTCAAAACAATACTTGACTTGACAAGTAAACCAACACTTAGTGGAGATATACACTCCAACCCTGGCCCTACCATAAGCCCAACCCACCCATTCACAAATTCAAACCTGCAGATTAACTCCTCCTTACCCTTCCACAAATCAGACTTATTTTTCTTAAATATAAACATTAGAAGTATCAGAAACAAAATGCACGTACTCCATGCCATCATACCCCACTACTCACCCGACATTATTCTACTAACAAACATGGCTTAAAACCACCATTAACAGTGATGAGGTTGTACGCCCAGGTTATAACACACATAGGGTAGACGGGCTGAACAAAAAAGGAGGGGTCATAGCCTTTCTCCACAAAAATCATTTAAATCTTTAACATATTCACCCTACCTCTCCTGAGTTCGACAAAGTAGAAATTATACTATGTAAATTAAAAATCAATACACATAAACATCTTAACATAATTGGCATGTACATTCCCCAAGGAGATAACACTACCACACTAGAGCATATTCTCCACTGGGCTTCCACAACTTTACCACAAGAAACTATAATTATGGGTGACCCCAATATCGACTGGGCCTCATTTAGTAGTACATCCCCAACTATCCATATCAACCTTCACAGCTTCACCCAAATTATCCAATCACCTACTAGGGTAGATAAACACATAAAAAGAGAATCCATTCTTGATTGGATGCTCACAAACAGACCAACTTCCTCATTACAGGCAGGCTGTCTCCCAGACAGCCTAAGTGACAATCTCATTACCTTTCTTCTTAGAAGAAAGACTTACCTAGATAAGCATACTAGATACATCACTATTCAATGTAAAAAGAATTTCTCCCCCCAAACCTTCATATCCGCACTAAACTCCTGTAACTGAGAACCACTAAAACATCTCCTACTACATATAGCCACGGAATATTTCAACTCTACCTTTCTAAATATCCTAGATTAATTAGCTCCAACAAGGACTATTAGGACTAAATCAAACTATGCAGCATGGCTATCCATTGAAATAAAATCCCTTCTTTGACAATGCGACAAAGCATGGAACACTTGGCAAAAAAGATAAATCCCGAGAAACAAAACTAGCCTACCAACAACTTAGAAACCTAGCTAAGAAAAAAATTAAACTTGACAAAATAAACTTCTATCACAACACTCAATTTCGACACCAAAACAACCCAAAAAAATTCTGGGTCACTATCAATAAAATCCTCCACCCTGGCAGCACCACCACCCCATCCCCCACAATCCCAGCCAATCAGTCCCCCATTGAAACCCTATTCAACAAATACTTTACAGAATATATACTAGCTCTCACTAGCAACTCCTCCAAATCTCCCACAGAACCCCCTAAACAGAACCTGAAAAACCTCTGCAGCAACACCTTCTCCTTTCTTCCAGTTCCAGTTAATGTTGTAAGAAAACACCTACTACCCTCACAGACGATAAGCTTCCCATAGAATTCCTAAAAAGAGCAGCAGAGGTCATCACATATCCACTCTGTATTCTAATAAACAGATCTATAACCAAACAACAAATCCCATCAATCTGGAAGATATCCCACATTATTCCCGTACATAAAGGAGGAAGCTCAACTGAGCTATCCAACTTTAGACCCATCGCCATCCTATCAACTATCTGTAAAATACTTGAAAGATGCATTCATACTCAAATCATGTCCCATCTTCTCAAAAATAACCTCCTGTCTAAGTCACAGCATGTATTTCGCCCCTATCACAGCACCTCCACCACTCTGCTATCCTTTACTAATGCTATTAACCAGTGTAGGGATAATGGTCTCATTGTGTCCTCTACCTTCCTTGACCTGTCAAAGGCATTTGACACAGTATCTCATGTCAAACTCCTAAACTCTCTAGCAGAGTTTAACCTAAGTTACCCCACGGTCAGCTCATTTAAAAACTACCTTTCAGGACGAAAGCAAGTAGTACTATGGCAAAACAATATATCCCCCCTACTTCCCATGAATCTGGGTGTCCCTCAGGGATCCCTCCTCGGCCCACTTCTGTTTACACTCTTCACAAACAAATTATACACTGCCACTGGACAAGCCTCCCTTGTCCAGTATGCAGACGACTCCACCTTAATATGTGATGCACCCTCTCTCCAACAATTGCAGAATATAAGAAGCGAAAAAATGGTTATTTGACTCACAACTCATTCTTAATCCAAACAAAACAAAACTTATGCTATTTTCTCAGGTAAACCACCAAACCCCCCACCCCCTTTCCTCCATATCGTCTGCTAATCTCACCATCATCTCCTGTACCCCATACAAAACCCTTAGGTGTCACTATTGACTGCTCACTCAAATTTGACCTACACATAGCCCAGAACATCAAAAAAGTAAATAAAAGACTTGGTAGCCTATACAGAAATAAACAGTATCTAAGTAGAAGTGCTAAAGCTACCCTTGCAACTACTCATCTAGTCTCCACTCTTCTTTATGCCTCACCCATTTTTACTAATCTAAATAAGGGTGAGCTGATAAAATTGTATAGCTGCTACAATAAAATAGCCAGATTTGCTACTGACCTCAACTTTAGAGAACACCATTGCTCAGCACTGAGACACCTGAATTGGCTCTAACTACTCAACCAACTTACTTATAACCAGCTTGTCACACTGCACAACCTATTACACCAACCTGATAAAGTCCCTGCTCTACAGGGTCTAGTGCAACCCTATAACAGCACTCGTCCTCTTCGCTCAACTAATAAAGCTCTGTTAACAATTTCCAAAATTAATAACATAGATGGCCAGTCCCTCCATTCGACAAGTGCAACTAGGCATTGGAAGTCCCTTCCCCTAGACATATGATCAATTACCGATAAACACCACTTTAAAAAGAACTGAAGTCTCTCTTAAATCTAAACCGTGTAACTGTCCATTTCCCTTAGCAACCATTGCCACACCTCTGCCCACAGCTCTAATGGTACTCAGACAGGTACTCAGCCTATTCTTGCTTTAATAAAATACCACTCTGTGAAGGCCTGGGAGCCGAAGTGCTAAGTGCAATAAATATATTTTCTACCAGCGTTGCTCTGTGATTGTGGCTGTTGTCGTTAGTGTTATTTTATTATTTTTCTATTTGGTAGTACTTGTATTCTTGCTTTAATGCCTTAGCATTCCACTCAAACAACTCTGAGAATATATGTAGAGATTTATGTATTCTCAAAGTACTAAACTGTTATGGTCCGGCCTTCAGTGTTGTGCAGCAATTTTCTCTTTCGTTGCTTATGACTGATGTGATGCAAATTTTATGTCTAGTTATTTTCTATATTACTGTTTATGACTGATATGATATAATCTGATGTAATAAGACTATATTATCTGAATGCATTATGTAATGCTTGCTTACTAAATGTTTGTAATTCTTGTGGAGCTTTCCTCCCCGGGCCTCCACTGAAAAAAGACCTGTGTCCAGTCGGACTTTCCTGGTAAACAAATGTTAAATAAATAATTGATAGAGCAGATATTACTGTATTAGAAGTTGGAGTCTTCAGAGCTGGTCAGCAAAGCTATTCTTGTAATTGGAGATTCAGTTATTAGAGGAACTGATACTTACATTTGCAGAGAAGATAATGAACATTGAATAGTGTTATGCTTGCCAGGAGAAAAAATAGAAGATGTGAGACAAGCCTTGGAACATCTTAATGCAAGGAAGTACAGATCTGTTTTATTCATGTCAGTACAAATGATCTCATCCGCAAGGATTCTCTGACTGTTAGTAGGGAACTGACAGCCCTGTAAGATAGTATAGCTTGTACTGGTGTTAGGATGTATTTTACATGAATCACCTGTAGAAAGGATAGTCATGTCACTGTGAATGAAAACATTTTTTGGTTAAATACCTACATGAAAAAAATGTTCTGTTTTAAAAAAATGGAAATGTGTAGAGCATTCAAGCCTAGTTTTGGGCAGACAGGATGGCATGCATTTGTCAAGATCAGGGAAGATCATTTTTGCAGCAGATATTTTGCAATATTTGACAAACACTAGGCAGGATTTTTGCCAGGCTGAAAATTTAACACTACATAGATAGCAACATTTGATGCCTCTCTGATGGTTGTTAATGCTAGGAGCATTGATAATATTTTTTTTATTATTGGAAAATTTGCTACATTCCCACAAGATTGATGTTGTTATTGTTTGTGAAACATAGTTACAGAACAATGACTGGAAACCAGTTCAGTCATGGTATAAATGTTTTTACTGTAACAGACATTCTAACAAAAAACCCAGATGTGGAGGTGTTATGATAGGGATTAAAGATAGCTATGAGACCTGTGATTATTACATGTTCAATGATAACACCAATACTATAGACTGTAACTGTGACAATAAAGACAACCCTGGAACATATAACAATTGTCGGATCATATAGACCACTAAAGTCAAGTGCAGATGATCTGGAGGAATTCATATATTTCTTGCATGAAACACAGGAGAGAAGAATAAAATTAGCTGGGGACTTAAATTTACCATAAACAGATTGGAATAATATTGATTCAACAACATTAGTAAGGAAATTATTCACAGCGTACATTTAGGAACAGCAATTGCTTCAGATTGTAAAAAAAACTATCAGGGGACAGGACATACTAGACATTGTTTTTGTTCCTAAAGAAATTACTGTAACTTCTAGTCAAGTTTTACCACCATTGATGTGCAGTAATCATGGGGTTATATAGGTTAATTTGTTGCTAGATAATTTTGCCAGACTGAAATCTAAATCAGTGCACAGAAGGTTAATTACAGATGAGATGGAAGCAAAACAGTCACTATGTAAAACTAACTGAAGTGAGGTGTTCAGTGGAAAAAACTGCAGATGGAATATGAAAAAGAGAAATTGTCTGAGTGCAAAAACATCAAACAAATGTTTAACATCAGAATCTAGGCATACACATTCAGGGGATATATTTCCATAAGAATACAATATCTGATTAAGGTGAGAGACAAAAAAATATAAGAAATGGAAGAGAGGTCGAACTTCAACTTTGAAAACTGAAACAAACAAGCTGGACAAACAGATTAGGCACAGTGTGAGACATGATCAAGAAAAAGTTAAATAAAATTTATATAAAGATATTCAACATAATAGATAACTTTTTATAGATACATAAGATGTGGAAGAAGTAAAGATATACAAATTGATAAACTGGGTGCAGATTCTAAAATTTATTCTAAGACACAATATATTATAGATATATTTACAGAATTTTATGCAAAACAGTTTGGCTCCACAAAAGGGATGATAAGTTGTCCTAGTGACATCCAGTTAACCACAGATACTGGAATCAAATTAAATTATATTGAAAAAGAACTAAGCAAAATGGATCCAAACAAAGCACAGGGAGGAGACTGAATTCGTAACAATGACCTGAGAACACTTCAGCAAGAACTTATGGTACCATTATATCTAATATTGACTAGATTTTATAAATATGGGGAGATTCCTCAAGATTAGAGACATATGCTTATTAAACCTGTTTTTAAGGGAAAGGGGAGTAGGACAAACATAGAGTCATACAGACCCTTAAGTCTACTTTCACAATGTGGAAAAATAATGGAAAAGGTAATACTGGATAAATTATTGTCAGAATTGGATAGGTTGGGACTTGAAAGCATATATCAGCATGCATATGTGGAAAATCGATCTATTACCACCTATAACATGATGTTCTATAACAATATAATAACAGCTTTGAATGAAAAATTGTGCTGTTATGTAATTTATTTAGATTTAACTTCAGCATTTGACAGGGTAATACACAAAATACCAATCAATAAATTAGAACAACTATGTATTGATGTTCTCTTGATAAGATGGATAACTGCATGGCTTACAAATAGGACATGGCAAGTATCATACAACAACTGGACAGGTGAAATCCTTGGTTGCAGTCAGGGTGTCGCACAGGGCTCTGTCCTAGGCCCTTACTTGTTTAGGTTGTATCTTTCAGACCTAACTTTTTCATCTGAGGTATTCTACAGTCTATATGCAGACGACCTGAAATTGGGTAAACTGATTGCATGTGTCACAGATAAGGCCTGTCTGCAAAATAACTTAACTAAATTGACCATTTGGACACAGGAGAATAATGTGCTGATGAATACATCAAAAACTAAGCATATGAGATTTGGGAGACATAAATTGAAAAGTCAATATTTAATACAACACATAGTGATTGAAGCTGTAGACTCATTAAAGGACCTGGGTATATGCGTAGAGTCAGCTATGAGTCTTTCTAATCATATCAACTAATTGGTTAATGATAGTTATATAACTATAGGTTGTATAAAAAGATTTATAAAGTCTAGGAAATCAAAAATGATGAAGTCATTGTTTGCTAGTTACATTAGACCCAAACTTGAGTATGGAATAACAATATGGAAACCTTATAAGAAAACAAGCATGAGTAATCTGGAAAGAGTACAGTGGACATATACCAAGGGCATCCATGGATGTGAAAGTTTAAGTTATTATGAAAGACTAAAATATCTGAGCTTGTACAATGTCTCAAAAAAGAAAAACTGCCAGCACCAAGGAAGATCCAAAATAGGTTTATTGGTGACTGAAACTAGACCGGTTTCAGCAGCAAGGCTTTCATCAGTAGTACAATAAGCAGAAGCAATTCAGCATCATCTTATATAATGTTAATTAGTGGATTCATGTGACATCACTTCCTGAAAAACCAATAAGGTCAAAAACAAAGGCATAAATTAAATAGTATGGGTTATTCAAAAACTTTTTCATTGTAGCATATAATATATCTAAGATATAAGGAAAAAATAGTTAGCTGGTATATCCATGATAATGAACAACATAAATAAAATACATATAAATGTATACAAACCCAAATATGAACCTAAAACATAAATCTGGGTATTAAATGTCTGTTGTTAGATACCAACCACAAAAACCTGTGAGCTGGGATGCAAAAATGTTAATTATATAACTTGATAAAGTAATAAGTATACATATACAATGCAAGTGGTATTAGCTTATAATTTATCATTTAATCCAGGGGGGAAAAGCCCCCCAAGTTTAATGATCCACCTCTTTTCTTTGGCATTTAAAATGTCATGCCAACCTGTTTTAAAGGATCGATTACCTATAATGTGATCAATGATGGTAAATGTAAATTTGGCCGTGGGATGTTTAATAGAATGTCTATATAATGCATTGGTTAATCTCTTGTTTCTGATGTCTCCAAGATGTTCAGAGATCCTAACACGAAACTGTCTGGATGTTTGGCCAATGTAAAATGCTTGACATGTACATGTGGCAAGATAAATGATCCAATCTGAACTGCAATTCCCAAAGAATTGTATGTTATATATTTGTCCAGTATTCCTACTTGTGAAACTAGTGGTTTTAAAAATGTAATTTCAAAAGCTGCAATGTCCACATGGATAAATACCTATAAGTTTGTCCCACAAATTCCACAAATCTACATTTAATCCCCCTATGGATAAACATGTAGCTGTTTTCCAGCAGGCAGTTATCAAGGACATACACTTCAATTTGGGCTCTGTGGACACTATGAGGCATAACATGTCTAGGAAGGAACAAATGGCACTTACACAACTCAGAAACAATACAGATATTGTTATTATTTCTGCTGATAAAGGGGGAGCGGTGGTGGTTATGGACACTGATTACTATGTGAATGAGGGCCTTAGACAACTATCTAACCATCATCACTACATGAAAATGGAGATAGATCCCACACCTGGTTTTGCTTCTGAGATTAATGAATTCCTGGAACAAGCAGTGGATTCCGGAATTATCTCAGATAAAACTAGAACTCATCTAATAGTCAAGGATCCTGCGAAGCAACAACTCTATTTACTTCCTAAGATCCATAAGTCCATTCATCAGCCACCGGGTAGACGCATTGTATCCGGCATTGGGTCACTTACGGAACCCTTATCTGTTTTTCTAACTGAGAAATTGAAACCATTATTAACATGTGTAAGAGCAAGAATCAAGGATACAACGGAATTTTTGCAGATTGTCTCCGAGTCCCAATTAGACCTAGAATGGCTTATGTGTACCCTTGATGTTTCTTCACTTTATACTAGCATCCCTCATTGGTCTTAAAGCTTTGGATTATTGGCTCAACAAAACTAATCTATACCCCCCAGGGATGAATACTTTATTACTATGCATGGTGGAACACATTCTCACGAAAAATGTCTTCTATTTTCAACAAAACTGCTATTGGCAACTACAAGGCACGGCTATGGGTGCATCCTTTGCACCCATTTATGCTGATCTATTTATGGGCTACATTGAGGAAATGATTATATATGATCCTATGCACAACATTTACTTATCGGAGATTGATATATGGAGAAGATACCTGGATGACTGTTGGCTTGTATGGAAAGGAGGTGAGGAATACCTCCATGAATTTATTCAACACTTGAATGGGAATATCTGGGGTATTGAATTCACTGTGGAATACAGTCTGAGTGAAATCAGCTATTTGGACGTCTACCTAACACAACAGGGAGATAATACTCTCAGAACATCCGTCCACAGGAAATTCCCACAATATAATACTCTTTTGCATGCTGACAGCTTCCATCCTAAACATATCATCAGAAATATACCCAAATCTCAATTTTTGAGGATGAAAAGGATTTGTTCCTCAGTGGATGACCTTAATAATCACCATATTGATTTGACTAAGAGATTTTTATCCAGAGGTTATTCAACACATACTATTGAGTCAGCAGTCCAACTTAGCCAGGTTAAATCCAGGGATTCTCTTCTCCAATACAATACCAAATCTGAAAACAAGGAATCAGATCTATGTAGATTTGTTACCACTTTTGGCAGGAATAGTGCCAATTTAGTTAATATAATCAATACTCATTGGAATATACTCAACTCACATCCCTTGTTGGGAGACTATCTTGGAGAACGATGTTATTTTTCCTACAGGAAAGGTAAAACATTAGGATCACTTTTTTCACATTATAAAAAAACCAGGGTTATTGATGACACGCTCAGTCAAAGAACACTTACTGGGGACAAACTTATAGGTATTTATCCATGTGGACATTGCAGTTTTTGCAATTACATTTTTAAAACCACTAGTTTCACAAGTAGGAATACTGGACAAATATATAACATACAATTCTTTGGGAATTGCAGTTCAGATTGGATCATTTATCTTGCCACATGTACATGTCAAGCATTTTACATTGGCCAAACATCCAGACAGTTTCGTGTTAGGATCTCTGAACATCTTGGAGACATCAGAAACAAGAGATTAACCAATGCATTATACAGACATTCTATTAAACATCCCACGGCCAAATTTACATTTACCATCATTGATCACATTATAGGTAATCAATCCTTTAAAACAGGTTGGCATGACATTTTAAATGCCAAAGAAAAGAGGTGGATCATTAAACTTGGGGGGCTTTTCCCCCCTGGATTAAATGATAAATTATAAGCTAATACCACTCGCATTGTGTATGTATACTTATTACTTTATCAAGTTATATAATTAACATTTTTGCATCCCAGCTCACAGGTTTTTGTGGTTGGTATCTAACAACAGACATTTAATACCCAGATTTATGTTTTAGGTTCATATTTGGGTTTGTATACATTTCTATGTATTTTATTTATGTTGTTCATTATCATGGATATACCAGCTAACTATTTTTTCCTTATATCTTAGATATATTATATGCTACAATGAAAAAGTTTTTGAATAACCCATACTATTTAATTTATGCCTTTGTTTTGACCTTATTGGTTTTTCAGGAAGTGATGTCACATGAATCCACTAATTAACATTATATAAGATGATGCTGAATTGCTTCTGCTTATTGTACTACTGATGAAAGCCTTGCTGCTGAAACTGGTCTAGTTTCAGTCACCAATAAACCTATTTTGGATCTTCCTTGGTGCTGGCAGTTTTTCTTTTTTGGGTCTACTTAGCGCACTTGCCGTGCACCTGCCTAACTTGCTAGCTCTTCTATACTACCTTGTACAATGTCTCTCACAGATATCTAAGAGGAGATCTTATTCAAGTATATAAGGTATTTAGAAACAACTACCTCTGGGAATGTTTGGGGTTATCAAAAAGTACTAGATAATCACCAGACAACCTATGTAGAAGATTCTATAGAATAAGAAGTGTACTAATTGGTTTTCTGACAGACTATCTGATGCATGGAACAGACTACCAAATTACATTAAAGCAAGTGCTAGTTTAGATATTTTTAAGAACAGACTGGACACTTACTATGGAAACAAGTGTTTTGGTATATTGGCAAGCTAGAAAGGCATTAATGCCCATGCTTGAAATATTTGTATGTATGTATGTATGCATGTATGTATGTATGTATGCATGTATGTATGTACTCAGTTGGGGATACTGGGTGAGCAAATTAGTGTAACGAGGGAAATGACTTTTCTGAGCTGTGATACAGAATCAAAATTGTCTAGACATAGTAAGGCCTTGCTGACTCTAATTATGGTGGCTGCCAAAAACGCGATTACTAGAAAATGGAAATCAAAATCTAAACCAACTATGTTAGAAGTAGTGAATATAGTAACAGAGATAAAACAATTGGAATCATACCTGTCAACCTCTTAGTGCAATAAATCTGGACAAAGTCTGACAAAATGGGGATTCAAATGCCCAAAAATAGGGACAGGTTTTAAATATTGCTCTTATAAACTTAGAACATTGAGAGAGTAACTGGGTTTGTGTTAACATACATTTTCTGAAGGATTTGAAGTCTGAAACTCAAATGTATGTCATTATTTATCAATCCTCAGATCATCCCAGTGATTTATCAGACAACCACACATTTTAGGAGGAATAGACCAAAAAATATTAGGCAAAAATCTAGGCATTTTGCGGAAATCTGGACAGTTGAGAGGTATGACTGGAATTAGGATCATTAAAAAGCATAGGAGCAAATTACATAGGAAAAATGGGAATTGTGGGAACATCACATACAGGGTGGAATAAGGTTTAAAAGAAAGTAGGACTTGAATGAGCTGTGTAATGTTTGAATGACAATGACAGGTATATTATCAGCGATGTATAATGTTTGCATCCAGGATCATGTTAATATGATTTGTGATGTAAAATGCTTGCAGATGGGATTATGTCAATACGGTTTGTTTTCATTGATATAAATGTATGATTGCCTATGTCATAAGTGATAATTTAGTAAAGCTGTTTCTTGTTAAAAAAAACTGGATGACACCAGGGAGTCTTTCTAAGTGTTATTGTAATCCAATTAAAAAAGTTAATTTGAGGAACAGCCCAGTACATTTTCTAAACAATAAAAAGAATTAAACTCTAATGTCTGGTATTATTGAGTGAATGTAAACATTTGTGATTTACAAGGGACAGTTACAACATTAGGGACATTCCAAACTCTCAGGGACAAGTAAAAGCTATGATGGTGTGTGTGCGTGTGTGTGTGCGTGTGTGTGCGTGTGTGTGTGTGTGTGTGTGTGTGTGTGTGTGTGTGTGTGTGTGTGTGTGTGTGTGTGTGTGTGTGTGTGTGCACTTAGATGCATATATGTGTGGAGAGGAATGAATGGGGGGTGTCTGTACTAATGCAATGCATAGAATGCCAGCAGTGATTACCACAAGGACAACAAAAAAGGGCTTGTTGACACTTGCATTAATCACTGAGCAAAATCAGAGACATGCAAACTAGCTGATAATGAAGTCTTTCCTCATTTCAGCTAATGGGTCTTTGAATCACATTCCTCTCACATGGCTGTTTCTGAATCCTGGCTTTAGTGGTTACAGCAAGGATTCTATGCACTGCCTGATTCGTTAGGAACTTAGATGAAAACATTTACCTTTAATGCAGGAAAAATTAATAAAAAGCCTTTAACCTGCTTTATCTGTTATTATCCTAGAATCAGACCATGTGACAACAGCAATAAAAAAAGCATCCAAAAACGTATTATTTGACAAAGGCTATGAAATATTGGCTTAATGTGCATAAGAACTTAACAGCAGTGACATACCACTCTTTTCAAATGTCAGCAAGCCTGCCTTGCAACTCTATTACTATACGTCTGAGGATATGGATCAATGGAAGAAAACCAAATGCTTTCACAGAAACATTTCTTTCATAGTCACAAACACAGCTTGACCTGCAAAAGCAGCTCTTGATGAAAACCACTGAAATGCGGTTGTACAGAAAATCATGGTGTACAATCAGAAGGACATAAGTAGGGTGAACAATGGATCACGAACTGAATACTTATTCTAGGCTTGCATTTAAAGCAGTGCATGTATATATTATTAGTTATGCTACTGCTGAGTTATTTTACATTTATACAAACAGTAATCCAAAAGGCTACATATATGACTGATAGCACACGTAAGCAATAAGCTACATTTCACAAAATGGCAAAACAGACAAAAACCTACAGCATGCAAATCCAGCTTAATTTCATAAACTACTTTTACGTGCACAGAAAAAGAACAGAAATTGTAATGAAGCAGAAGTCACAATGAGCGGTTAAAATGGTTTCACTACTCATACAGTACATTCACAGCAGAAATATTTAGTGAAGTCATTCATTAGTCAGATGCAGCAGGCAGGTCAGCACAAATAACAACAGAGAGTTGTGCCCTTCGACTTCACCTCACCATGAAGCACAGAGTGGGATAGTGGCTGGGGAAGAGTAAGAAAATGGTTTTTAATGTGTTTAAGCTACATTTAATTTAAAACAATGGCTCACTGAGGTTTCCCATATTGTTAGCAATTTAAACCTTGCAAGTCAATATAAGGAAGACTTTCTTTTTGGACAGGGCATGTAGATAGAGTGGTCAGAACAACAATTGATTAATGGGTTATCATTGTGTCCTTCAAAGACTTAAACTGCAAATAAATAACTTCCCATTATATGTAGGCCATACAGAGTGGCTGTACATAAGTGAACCTTTAATGGACTAAGTCTATTTTCCCTAATCCTGCACTACATGGATTGTATCAGCCCACATGCATGAGAAAAAGGTGAAAATAAGACCAGCACCTGCTGTAAGTCATGGTTGCCTATTAAGGTCGTAACATATTCATTGTATTTGCCAGCTGTTTTGCAACTACATAATGTTGCTGCTAGCACAGCACTTATTAGCCTGGGGTACACCAGTAATAGTATGGAATGCTGTGCATGCTGTGAAATATTTTTAAACTCACATATATTGCAGGCAGTACTGTAGGAACATTCTAATCAATACTAGTGAATTCACTATGGTATAGTAATATAAACAAAAATAATACAATTGTTTCAGGGGGATGGTCTATCTCTAAGTGCAGATAGTTCAGTTCAAGTACAGATCAGCACACCATGAGTAAACAAGGCTGTAGGAAACATAAGTTACTGCAAGCCACAGTACAGATTTCATGTTGCCAAATACAATAAGAGTACACCTAGCATCATACCATATAAAGTCTCCTTGCCAAATAAGAAGACTGACCTTGTCAAAGGCAGGATCCAGCTGCTCCATGTAGTAACTTTTGGCACCTGAATGAAAAGTATACTAAACTAATACATGTGAGATAGGACACAACAGAGGTTTCCACACAAATGATAAACACAATCAAGATCATACAGCACAAAACACAAGAACACTCAGTTTTACTGCCTGCTCACATTGAAATTCACACTGGTGCAAAAGCATCTAGGTCGTGGAAACTCCTGTGCTTTGTCAGTTGTAGGTCATTTGATTATTTTTAGGGGTCTCCACCTCAGAATACAAGCAATACTTTCTGCAATTCTTCCTTTAACAAATACATTATAAAAGGTATGGGAACTACTGTTTTTTGCCAGATGGACTGGAGAGCCCACCTTGGTGTAGCAGCAGTATATATCACATAATAGCAGGGAATGGGCAGAGGTTAGGATAAAGGTAAAGAAAGGCCTTACGCCCATCCTTCTGAGTGCATGGAGTTTGTCAAGTAACGCACTTGGGTGAGAAAAAATGTGAAAACAAGCGGCGTCTGAAGTTATTTCTGGATAATTTTTTTTTCATTGAAGGACTGTTATCAATTCACTTATCCTGGGCTTTTTCAGTGAATATCCATTCATTTTCTTCTTAAATACTGAGCAAAACTAATCATTTAGTAATATTAATTTTCTGCCATTAGCTCTCTTATTTTGTTTAACTTCACTATTGCTTTGTTTTGCCCTTTTGCTGCCTTATGCATCGGTGAAATTTTTTTTTCCTTCCTAAGTGAATTGTCGTACTTTCCTCATAGACTGCCTTTGCTTTTCTGATGCCCTTTCTTGCTTCCTTCTGGTTTTATGCACACTGTCTTCATTTTGTGCTTCATTGTAGAACATCATTGCTATTCTTTCTTTCTTGTTTTCTTTTTGTCCTTTTATTCTTGCTTTCTTTCTCATTGTTTATTAAATTAATTCAGTTTGGTAAAATATGTGTACAGTGAAAAAGTATGGAAAAAACAAAAAAATCGATCACACCAGTTACAGGATAATTGTGCAAGTACAGGATGAAGAAGTGCTTAGTAAGAGAGTAGTTTAAAATCAGTGTTTGGTGCAGCATGGTTGTGGACGAACAACTGAAGTATAATATAGACTGCATTTAAACTGAAAGTACTGAATGCAATTTGCAGTCTATTGTGTAACAGGAAATGGAAAGAAAAAAGGGATAAACCATTGAGAGATGGAAATACATGTTCCCAATTAAAGTCTCTCAAAACAGGGAAGCACCTCTGGTGGTATAATAATTTACCTCTAGATAGTTAGTTGTAATCCAGTGTTGGTTATATGGAAAAAGATAAGGGGTGAGAGTCAATGAAACTATAAAGTATTGCACAATGCATACTTTGCTACATGATCTAGATCAATCACACGTTTCATTGATTGTGCTGACTGCCTACGAAATACAAAAGTAACAGTTTATCATTAATACGTTTCATTGATTGTGCTGACTGCCTACGAAATACAAAAGTAACAGTTTATCATTAATAGTTACCTCAGCTTTTCATTCTGACTGGCCATGCTCCTGAGTGGTCTACATAAAAAGATCATTTGCTTTGTAGTTCTACATATGTGAAGTACCTACCATCCAGTGCCAGTTAAAGGAATATCTAAAGATCCCACTCCCATCACCACATTTGCATATACCAGTACTCACTGAGAAGGTAATACAAAATAGCCCAGTACTCAGACAGCTCAAACTAAAATACTCAAAAATGCTGTGAACAAGATGCCATGAGGTCAGGAGTCAAATATTATATAAACAAAAGATTAATTTAATCACAAGTTAAGCACTTTCATCTTCAGAATGTCAGACTTCATCAGAACTGTTGAACCAAACAATTCATCAAAGTTTAAGGCTAAAATCTCCTTACGTGAGACAAAAACCACCAATCCAGGAAAACCCCATACAGACCTTTCACCTCCCATTACTTCTACATGATGGTGCTTGTCCAAGGACACCAACCTCCCAAATCATTATAATGAAGGCTGATTGTCCAGGGGAACCCTACATAAACCTTCCACTTCTGGCAATATGTTCATAATGGTGTTTGTCCATTGACACCAGCCTCCCAAATCATTATAATGAAGGCAGATTTTCCAAGAGAACCCCAAACAGATCTTCCATGCAAACGCCAGTGCTTGTTGTTCTGTGTAAGTCACCTTCTGTGCTATGCTGACTCATTAATGTGTAATTCCAGAACCTGCCCTTGCCATGACCCTACCTAGTCTTTCTTCTCTTTATGTACCCTCAAAAGGACCATACTTAGTACCTCATTACACCTCTCTCTCTCCAATGTGTCTACTATGCATTTGCACAATTTTATACAAACAAAAAATGTTTATTGTTAACCTATTGAACTATATCAATGTAAAATTGTTACTTAGCTTCTTTTTAATGCATCTTTAACTTTATGCATGTAACCCAACATATGTGAATCATTTTGCTATAACTGCTATTATAACAATATTGTTTAAAATTGTACTTGTTTTAAAATGTATTACTGGAGCTTTTCTCCTCGAGTCTCCACTGAAAATGGGCCACAAGCCCAGTTGGACAAACCCAGTTAACAAATGTCAATAAATAAATAAATAATAAATAAATAATGCACCTACACAGTTCATTATCACCGTACCATGCACTTCAGATGCCACAGGTCAACATGGTGCTGTATGTTCAGCATAACCTGGCAGCATGTAAAAAATTCTAGGATGTCTTTTAGCACAGTAATAAGGGCAAGGCAAAAAGTAATCGCACAGAGTCACAACATTACTCCACCTCCTCTCCTTGTATAACTATATAACAGTAAGAATTATATGGCAAAAGGCACAAGGAGATGGGTTGCTAAGCCACTGCAGCCACTGTGCAACTGTGTCAAGCTGTCTGACATAAGAGTATAACATGCAGCCAGTCTCATCACTGCATGACTCCCACGCAGTCATTCCCATTAATGCATGACTCCCACACAGCCAGTCCCATTTCTGCATGACTTCCACACAGCTGGTCCCATTCCTGCATGACTTCCACGCAGCCAGTCCCATCACTGCATGACTCCCAGTCAGACAGTCCCATCACTATGTGACTCCCATGCAGCCAGTCCCACTACTACATGACTCCCACTCAGACAGTCCCATCTCTATGCAGTTCCCATGCAGCCAGTCCAATTCCTGCATGACTCCTATGCAGCCAGCTCCATGACTGCATGACTCCCACTCAGACAGTCCCATCACTATGTGACTCCCCACACAGCCAGTCCCATTCATACATGACTCCCATGCAGCCGGTCCCATGACTACATGATTCCCACACAGCCAGTCCCATCACTGCATAACTCAAACGTAGCCATTCCAATCCCTGCATGACTCCCACGCAGCCAGTCCCATCCCTGCATGACTCCTGGGATTATGAATTGCCACTGATATTCTGTAGAGCAACTTGCATTTCATGCACTAATCAAGTTAAATCCTTATATCCTTAATGCCAGCTACAGCTGTAAAATGTACTAGCAACCTGAACATTTATGAATTAATGAATAAAACATCCCACTGCTATTGTTTTAGAATACAACCAGCTTATGTGACTTACATTTTTCCCCTATAAAATAAATTATTTTGGATCCTACTCAACAATATTGTAAGACTTAAAGACTTGTTTAGGGGATATTTTTTGTGATTAAGTTGTATTAGATCTGTAAAAGAATTACATAAGCCTTCAGGAACACTGTAAGAAATCAGCACTGTTCAAGTGTGTACTGGGGAAAACATATCAGCTAGGTATTTGCAGGCTATGTGATTAATTTGCAATGATTATCTGCACTGCTGGCATATGAATCACATTTAATGATACATGGTGAAGCCATAAGCCACATAAGAAGTTCTCTAGGCTGACAGGTGCATTAAAAATTATTTTTTGAAAGCATTGTGTATGTGTAGTTGTTTTCTTGTGTGTCTTCTAGCAGAGGAATGCAATGAACTTGCTTCCGTCTAGATGAAGTGTTAGCTGTTCTTTAGTATTGCAAATATAAGACATTATCACTTTATTTTCTAAAGCGGCAACGACTGTTTTGACTGGTTTTAAAAAGTTTAACAGTTGTAAATAAAATAGTTTTTCTGTATTCCGTGGTAAGCAGCCAAACTGTTTTGAAGATAGTAGTTCATTTTTCTTGAAGTTAAATATAGCAATTAAGAGAAAAATGTTATACAACAAACTGCGTCCATAGAAATGGAGAGTTGTAAACAACTATACACTCAGTTTATTGAAAAACAATTTCCTGGTGGAATGCAGCAGGCATGATTATTTTTCTAGGTCATCTTCCACTGGAGAGAATAAAGGTTTTTTAAAACAGTGATAAATAAATATGGCATGCGTAATAGAAAGCAAAGAAAAGAAAAATGACCAGAAATGTCACTGCATTGCAGTTAAAGCTTTGAAAACAGTAGCTGAGTTGATTAAGTGACTAGGACTATAGGAACAAACACTCATACGATTGTACAAATGAAAAAGTCACTGTATAAGGGTTCAGACAATAATGGAATTAAATATAATTATGCGGCATTTAACTCCAATATATGAGGATAACAGCAGCAGGGTAACCTACGAGACAAACATTGATACCTCTGAAAGCATCATATTAAGTAAAACAGACAAGGAAATGAGAGAAACAAATGCTATAGGACCTTCAAACTCTTCATGTGTAAATGAAGGCAGCAAGGTGACTTGTGGTACTATGCTTGATTTGTTACATAATTATTATAGATCAGTACCAGAGTACAACACTGTCAGAAGAATTACCCATAGAAATGCAAAAAAAAAAGAAAAGAAAAGAAAGGGGGCATGTAAACAAAACAAACATTATAAAATGTAGCAGGAAAATAAATATGGAATCCAATAAAAAGAAGAGTAAAAATTAAACTGAAGTTGAAAATGAAACCCCAGTGATACTTAAAAGGAAAGGTAAAAGAGAAAGGACAAGAAACCCAGATTTGCAAGGGAGGGAAAAAAAGCATGGAAGGTTAATTCCAAAAACCAACAGAAAATGGAGTTCAGTGTATTGCAGTTATAACAGGTGAGGTAATGTGCAATGGAGCAATGAATGAAGAATTGGGCAGAAGCAAACATATATCAAAGAATAAATGTAATAAGTAACTTGCTTAACAAAGATGTAAATAGAACAAATGCAGTGATTTTGATGCCTGAAAGCTGCAGCGCTACAGCAGTAGCACTGTTGCCTCACAGCAAGAGGTTCTCCTGTTCGATTCTCAGCTGGAGTGCCTTCTGTGTGGAATCTGCATGTCCTCCCTGCAGTCGAGTGGCCTCCGAAAGACATGTGTGAATGGGCATGCCTTCGCTGAAGGTTGGGTGTCAGGCTGGCAACTCAGCACCTTAGAAATCTACTGCCAGTCATTAGTGGACCAGAGTTCTGCTGTGGCAACCCCTAACTGGGAAAAGCCAAAAAGACAAACAGTGATTTTGATGCCTCTATTATAAAATATGTCACAACTAGAAAACAGAAAGAGAAGAGAGATAAAGTAACTCAGATTGTTGAGTCACTTATGAGGGACTATGAAATATGCAGTAAGGTTTCAGGAAAGAGGTAAAAAACAGGGTCTATATTATTACAGCGAACGCTTAAAATAGTGAACGCTATTTAATCGACACAATAAAGTCGAAATCCCTAAATCCTGAACACACGAAACAGCGATATTTTTCCCAGGGAAAAAAAATCACCGGGCCGTGTTCAGGACTTTGCCATTCCTTCCATTGTAGTGCGATCCCAGAGTTGGTATATTTAAGGGGTGGGGGGGCTTTATTTTGTGTTTTGATTTTTTTACGGATCAGAGATTTTTTCACTGGGAAAAAAATCTCTGTTCTGTGTGTTCAAGATTTACGGATTTTGGATTTTAATGGGTCGATTAAACAGCGTTCACTATTTTAAGCGTTCGCTGAAATAATATAGACCCAAAAAAACAGGCAGAGGATAAGAAGTCATCCCAGTTAGACAGGCTCTCCTATACTTTCTTGAACCCCCATCTCCCTGATAGCAAACTCACTGACTGCTGTTTTAAACAACACATCACTGCTAGTTCACTTTCTATGCATGCACCAGAAGTGATGGTGTCATTTTGGGGATTTTTCCCTTCTTCATAAGTGTGACACTGGGGAGTTGATGTATGTAAGTTCTAAGGCATTACATTGTCAGAAGAAAAATTCAAACGAGTCGCATCTGCCTCAGGTGATGAAAAGCTTCTTTATTAGCAGCTAACCAGATTACACAGCATGCTGGCCAAGATGATTTCCTCTGGTCAACATGTTTACTGACATCAACTTTTATACTGCAAGCAAAACAACTTTTTGTTACATTTCTGACCGTTGACAGTTGGCTATGAAAAACATATAGGATAAACATGTTTATCACAAATTACCTCAAACCCACAGTTAGTACAGAATGTTCAAGAAGTACAGAATGTTCAGTTCATCAATGGTAGCTCAAATTTTCCAGGACACACAGCCTGCTTCAGTAAATTAACTCTTACTCGTCCGTGCGTCCTTATCCCAGGCTTCACCAAGCTATAACCAAATCTCTTTATTCTGAAATGCAGAAAACAGTTATTATTCAGGTTCATAAGCAATGCTGCATTTTGTTCACAGATGAGGCCCATCTTTGATAGGCATATCCCAACAAATAACATGTTCACTTTGCAAGAAGAGGAAAAAGACAAATAACAGTATGTTTTAAAACTTTTTCTCTTAACATTTCCCCCCTGAAAACACTTTTATTTGTCTTTTATTTCAGCAATATATGGTAAAACTAAGTTTTCTTTACATACATTACTTCACTGGCAAGACAAATTTTTAAACTTCAAAAACATTGCAGAAAGTCACATTTCAATGTATTCACTTTCACCAGTCTGTTGCAATTGCTGGTACATCATCTTCATAACAGCAGTATCAACCAGTCTTTGTAGAAGACCTCTGATACAGGGTATACAACAGCAACCACATACCACCACGATAGCCACAGCGACTCCAATGGACACTAGGAAACTGCTGATGAGATGACTCCATTTTCCAAACTACGTTTGCAGAAAGTCTGTAAAGGGATTACTTACCCCAGAGTTCTCTGCCAATTCTTTGGATAACATCTCCAAACCTTTCAAAGCTCGAGTGATACTTCCATCAGGCGCAGTGTTGTTTGGAATATACATACAACAGAAAGTCCCAAACATCCTGCAAACTCCTCCTTCTTTGGCCAGGAGCATATCCAACGCAATTCGATTCTGCCATGCCACCTGCGAAGTGGCCTCCAGTTGTTCAGCAATTCCTTTCAATGCATCTTTGGTATAGTTCACAAAACGCTGCTGGTTATAGTAAATGTAGTTGATCCAGTCCACATTCTTATTAGGTTGAATCCAGACAAAGATGGATGTAAAACCAGCTGCCATTTGGTTTATTGCTTTGTATTCATCAGGTACGCCTCTTGGTATGCCAATGCTATCGATGTAAACACCATTATCGAAGGATTGCTTCGGTGCCTCTCTTTTTCTCCTTCTCAATCACTTTGGCTTTATTTCAGGTTCTCTTATGAAATTGCTTGCTGGAACTGGGAAAATGTAGAATGGCAGAATTAACTTTACAAATGCACAAGTTCCCTTCCAGGGAATCGTAAGCCTTGATCTGAGTTTGTTGTCTCCACATAACCACCATACATCTGCTAAATTATGAGTTTGGTTCTCCAGAAGTGGATTCTCATTGCCATTCACAGTAACATTGCAATAGTTCTGTCCCATGTTGCCATAATTCTTCCCTGTGCCATCTCTGAAAATGCACATATACGAACCTGGATAGGAAATCGCTGCAGGCGGTTTCTCAACTTTGCTTATGACTGGAAAACGCTGAGTTTCATTTTTGCATTTGTCTTCAGTTTTGTTGAAGAATAATTTCAACAGACACGTTAGGTTACCTTCATCTTGCATTGATGGGACTGTTGCTAGTTGCTGTTTACCTTCAGCACAAGAAATACAGTTTTCACAATGTGCTTCTCGGGTACTATATCTAACCCAAGATAACCATTCATTATGGTGTATGAATCCTGTCTCGAGTAACAATTGTTCTTCTTCTGTGAAGGCAAAATCTGCTTTACTTGTCGCATTCTTAAGGCTTTGTACTTTAAGTTGGAGGGTCCCGAAAGGATCAGTTCTAGCTGGAAGGGACACTCCGATTCCATAAACTCCTGAATCACTTTCTTGTGGTGACACAATGGTTATAGTAATTACTTCGGTACCGTGGGAATGCACAATTTTTATTCTTTGTTGCCTGCTTTTATCTTTCTCTGGTATCACTGCACCACTTGTTTCCCATCCATTCACATCTGTTGACCACCAAACATTTGACCAGGACGTACAGTCTCTATTGCACAAGTATTTTGCACGAGTCAAGAAATTATTATTGTTCCATTTAGAACAGTCCAAAATTCCTTCACAAAGTTTCACCTTAAACACAGTAGTAACACCTGTTTGCGCTTTCAGCACCACCATTCCTTTTTCTCTTGCAACTGTTCCTTCTCGTATGGACATATTTACTTTCGCCACCAAAATCATCATCGTGTGACAATTCAAGTACCAGTTGAACATGGCCATCCTCCCTAAGGACTACCTCGCACCATTGTTTTCTTCACTGGGTTTGAGACGAACTAACCCCTATTGGGCTAATCCCCCTTTGCAGCCAGACTTTGCGCTCAGAGGTCCGGTGGAGTTTGACCAACATCAATGGTAGAAGGAAGAGCCTTGAGTTTTTTTTACAGTGGGTGATATGAATCCACAAAGTCCTCTCAGCGATCTTTACAGCCTTAGGTGTCAAGATTAGTACTTGGTATGGGCCTTCCCACTTGGCAGATGTCCAATTCTTTCTCTTCACAATTCGGATCCACACCTAGTCCCCGGGTGTCACACTTAACAAGGCTTCACCTCTGGAATCTGCAAAGGAGTCATTGGTTACAAGAGATTTGACATTTAGCAGCTTCTTCATATAATCCGCTAGATCCTCACCCCCCTCACATTCCGCTGGCAACAATCCTTGCCACTGCGGGATGTAATATGGTCTCCCAAACAAAAGTTCAAATGGTGTAAGTCCTTTGTAGGAAGGTGAGATTCGCATATACAGGAGTGCCAAAGGAAGGCACACAGTCCATGATCTATGTGTTTCTGCCATCAGCTTGCGGAGCTTACTCTTCAAGACACCGTTGTGTCTTTCCACCAGTCCAGCTGATTGGGGATGGTAAGCACAATGATATTTAAGATCAATTTGAAACACCTGACCCAACCTCTGAACAATCTGGTTAACAAAATGAGACCCATTATCACTGTAAATGCATCTTGGAAAACCAAATCGGGGAATTATTTCTGTAGTCAAAAGCTTTGCTACTGTTTGTGCATTCGGATGCTTTACTGGAAAAGCTTCTACCCATTTAGAAAAAGCATCAATAGTGACTAAACAGAATCTTTTTCCCTCTGAGGGTGTCAGTTCAATAAAGTCCATACAGAGTGGGATGGATATGGAGGGGTGGAGAATGCCTGCTGAGACTTTTTAACTCCCCCCTGAGCATGATACTATTCACATAATAAACAAGATAAACAGAATTGCTTTGCATAAGTTGAAAACCCTTTACACCAAAACACCTTAGACACTATTTGAATCATTGTCTGCACTCCCACATGGGCAGGTCCATGGCTAACCAATGCCGTATAACTAAAAAGGTTTGAGGGTAATACCATTTTGCCATCTGATGCCCTATACAACCCATCCTGTTGAGTGATACCATATTTTACCCAATGACATTTTTCCTTCTGTGTTGTCAATGTTTGCATTACTTTTAGTGTCTCTAAGTCTAAGAGGTGTCCGGGCTCTAAATCATTGTCATGTAAAAGCAAATCATTTTCTTGAGCTGCCTCTTTTGCAGCCATATCAGCAAGTGCATTTCCCCTGGAGACAGGATCTTTTTTCTTGGTATGTGCGGAACATTTACATATCGCTATCTGAAGTGGTAGTTGCACTGCATCTAGCAACTGTAAAATTAAATCTCTGTGATTTATTGGTTTGCCTGTCACAGTAACCATTCCCCTATTCTTCCATTGTTGAGCGAAAACATGTACAGCGGAGAAAGCATATTGACTATCTGTATAAATTGTCACTTTTTTACCCTCCACTAAGGTGCAAGCTCGAGTCAAAGCCACCAACTCAGCTGCCTGTGCAGAATAAATGTTTGACAATCTTTTTGCCTCCAAAACTTCAGTTTCTGTGGTGACAGCATACCCTATTAGTGTTTTACCTACAGTGTCTTTCTTTGCTGATCCGTCTACAAACAAACTGAGATCAGAATCTATCAACGGAATATCCATTAAATCTGGTCGGGGAAGCACTTTGTCATGAATGCTCTCTAAACAAACGTGTGGAGTACCTTCTTCTGGAGTCGGCAAAAGTGTCGCCGGATTAAGAGTAGTACATCTTTCTATGGTCATATGAGGCTGTGTCAGCAGCACTGTCATACATGACAAATGTCAACTAGGAGATAAAATGTTATCTTATCTTGCAAAAGTATAGTAGCTACTGAATGTGGAACCCGCAATTGCAATGGGTGAAACAAAACTAATGATGCTGAGGCTTGTACTGCCATGGCGGCTGCCACTACAGCTTGAACACAATGTGGCAATGCCCTTGCAACAGGATCTAATCTGGAGGAGTAGAAAGCTATCGGTCTCTGTTTATCCCCATGTACTTGTACCAGAACCAAAGTCATATATCCTCCCTTACAATCAACCATTTGTACAAACGGCTTAGAATAGTTCAGAAAACCCAAAACAGAGGACCCTGCTATCAATTGCTTAATTCTATTAAATGCCTGTATTGCCGTATTTGTCCATTGTATATCATTTTTAGCTGCCATGGGAGTGTCATAGATTAGTGCGGTCAATGGCCCTACTTCCTCAGCATAGTTAGAGATCCAACTTCTACAAAAAGTAGTCACACCTAAAAAAGATATCATCTCCCGCTTAGTTGTAGGCATAGGTGCCTCAAGAATTGCTTGTTTTCTTTTGTTTTCCAATTGTCTACCTGCCTGCGAAATTAAATAACCCAAGTACTTTACTTGTGCTTTCCACAATTGTAACTTTTCTTTATTTACCTTATGTCCTTGCTCAGCTAAAAAACTAAGAAGGGCAAGGGTAACCCTTTTACAACCTTCCTGCGTGGGTGAGGCCAACAAAATATCATCTACATACAGCAGAACCTGGCTTCCCTCTGGGGGAGCAAACTGAGCTAAATTCGCAGCCATTTCTTGTGCGAATATTGTCGGACTCTCACAATAGCCCTGTGGCAATCTGGTGTAGGTGTATCTTTTACCTTGATATGTGAATGCAAACCAAAATCTACTCTCCTTATGTAGTGGTATGGAGAAAAAAGCATTGCTTATATCTATGACAGAAAAATATCTGTGCTGAGGTAGTAAATCATTAAGTAATGTATAGGGGTCAGGGACCACCAGTGCTCTTGGGATCACAGCTGAATTAACTGCTTGTAAATCCTGAACCAACCTCCATGACCCATCCGGTTTCTTTACAGGAAACAACGGAGTATTGCAGGGCGAATCTGGGCATTCAGCAAGAATTCCTACCTGTTTTAGCTGCTCAATAACTGGCTTAATTCCTTCCTGTGCTTGTTTACTTAACTGGTATTGGTGCTTATGAGGTCTAAAACCTGACTTTGGAGTTATACAAACTTCACCTGCTGTTTTCATTAGTCCTACATCCCCTTTACCTTTTGACCATAAATCTACAGGTAAGGCACTTAACTCACTATCTTCCTCTTGAGTTAGGAGGATTTGTCATGCCATTTCTGTTTTGTCATCCCTGAGGTGCACACTTGGTTGTGCCCAAGTCACCCAATTTAATCTTTGTACCTGGATCTCTTGATCTTTTAATTGACTTTCGGAAATTGTGTCCCAATTCGTTACCTTTTTCGCCAAATCTACCCAATGTGCCCCCACCGCTTTAGTAACTGAAATATGTGGGCTATAACCTGAGCGATATAAAGAACTCATTTCCTTAGTCAAAGTACAGGTCACTACTGTATTACCTTGCATATCCCAAAACATATCATTCAAAATTATCCTTGCACGTTTGTGCTTAAAGAATTCTTTTTCAAATTCTTTATCTGGACCAGGGGCCTTTCTGTAGAACATTGTACAATGTAAGTGCGCCACAACCTGCGGTGACCCGCTCCTAGATTTACTTAAAGCTAGGTTGATCAAATCTGTATCAACCCTCCCCGGCCTGTTTGAAATCAAGTCCTGGCTATACCAGTAAAACAAGTCTTGTACTCCCTGTACCACCAAGCCATCCGCTAACCTTTTTGCCTCAATGCCTTTAGGTGTGGGAATTGCCGCTATTCCAAACAAATGCATCAAATCTCTTCCCAGCAAATTAACTGGACAAACTTTCGATATAATTACCCTACACCTAACAGTTTGGTTTGTTTGCGGATCTGTGAACAATAGAGGATGTGACAGTGGTTCCTTATAGATTTCCCATTTGCCGCTTTCACAAGGACAAACTCGTCCATCTTGCAGTTCGGGGGCAGAACTGCTGGACCCAAAAGTGTACGCAATGCACCTGAATCACATAAAAACTCCACTTTCTGTCCCTCAACCAAAAACTCTATCATGGGTTTTTGATCTAGATGCATAGCAATACCCAAATTTGCCAGGTTTATGACTTCACAGTCACAATCCTGCCTTTCCTTCTGAGTGTTCTGACATTCATCGCAGAGAGTGTCTGCCTCATCATCATCACAATCATTCTCACTTTCTTCTTCTCTACAATAATCATAATAATGAATTTGGTGCCTTCCTTTACTATCATATAGTTATGCGGAGCCCTTGTTCGTAAGCTGTGGGGGATGTTGCCACTCTTCACAGTCAGCAGCGAAGTGCCCACGTCTACCGCACTTAAAACATTCTCCACATTTTAATCTCCCCTCATATTCCTCTGAATGTCCACCCAGTTTATTTAACGTGTCCCATTTTGGGCCCCCACATTTTTTTACGCCACCATGGCACCCTTGCCCCCTTTGGTCCTGTACCAAGAATATACCACCATCATCCCCTACTGCTAACACTTGTACTTTCTTTTTCTTTTTTAAATTGAAATGTCGCTCAGCATGCCGTGCATATTCAAACAAAGGTTGCAGTCTACATGTTCTATGATCTACCATATGCTTAGTTATAAAACTACTTATCGGAGCCTTACAACCCTTAAGAAAAGCATTTTTCAATTGCTGTTCATACGGACTATCATTGGTCTGATCCTGCGAAATCATCATTCCACAATGGTTATTGAACACTTCTGTCAATTTTACAATATAGTGATCTACAGATTCATCATCATTTTGGATGCACTGATTTATTACTGTCCAATCTGCTGTGGATGCCACTTATCAGAAATTCTCTTTAACAGATCAGTGACTCACGTGTCTAACACCCCAGAATTATGCTTTAATGTAGTGCCGTAATCTGCCTTACATGTCCAAGTACCACAAACTAAGTGCCAATCTGGACCCAGGATTTGTCGCACTACTTGTTCTACTTCTAAACCATTTAGATGATAACTTAAATGCATACCAACTATGTCCTCAGAAAACTTTTGAAAATTAACCTTGGGATGAGGAATACCATCTGTAGCTCGTTTTATATCCTCTCTAGCCCAGGGACGATAAACTAAAATAGTTGGCTCTTGTCCAACATTCCCTGCTTGTGGGTTTGCAACTTGTATTAAGGGAAGAGCTTCTGAGTAGTCAGAAAGTTTAATGGCCCAACGTCCTTGCCCTGCTGGTCCTGACCTTAACTGCATAGGTTGGTCTACCTGTTGCAAAGCAACCTTGGGTACTACGGGAATTTGCGGGTAAATTGGGGGGGTCACAACGCTTCCTTGAGCAGCCAATAACCCACCCTGCTGTACAGATCCCACATCTTCAGACTGATATTGAGGAGGTTCCACCGGTACAGCAGCAGTAACTTCCCCATACGGTGGGGCAGTTGCCTGCCTTTGTACCACACAAACTGTATGCTCATCCTCCTTATCTAAAAAGAAAGCTACTTTTCCACTTGGCACCAGTGATCCCTTTTGATTTATTTTTTCTTTTTCCTGGCACTGTTTTTCTTTTATAGCTCATTTATTTGCCTCTTCTAATCATTTTTGTGCTTGGGGAAATCCCAATTGTCTTTGCTTTTTAGTTCTAGTTCCCGCATCTCTTTTCAAATCTCTAACCGATTTTGCACAGGCATTCTTATTCAGGGTACCATCAAAATCATATTTAAACTTTCACTTTTTCAAAAATTTAACATTATTTTTGTTTAAACCTTTCATATACTTAGCATCAACATTTAAACAGACATCACTCTCACACTTGCAGCAACTTGAACCCATGTTTCCCCTAGATTTCTTATTTTAGGACTGTATCAAAGTTATTTTACAGGGCTTACTATAAAATGGGGCTATCTTAATGGGTGATCCTAACAAAAGAATCTTAACAAGTAATCCTACCCACCCTTAACTAAAAATAAAACCCTTGTCGACAAGGTTAAATTAAATTAAAAGAAAAATTTATTTTTCATCCTACCTGAACCAGATGAGACTCCGTTTCCCCTTTTCGATCAGAAACCGTCCCTCAGATAGGGATCAGAGAGCGGCCGGCCTCCTTTCAATGACAAATCAGTTGGAGGGCTTTCAGTCGAGGGAATCTTAAGATGAGAAACCCTCACCTGCACAGGTTTTTCGGTCTCTCTGTCAGTCTGATCCATATCTTTGTAGAGGTTTCCGGTCCAAAGGACCAAAATGTCAGAAGAAAAATTCAAACGAGTCGCATCTGCCTCAGGTGATGAAAAACATCTTTATTAGCAGCTAACCAGATTACACAGCATGTTGGCCAAGATGATCTCCTCTGGTCAACTTGTTTACTGACATCAACTTTTATACTGCAAGCAAAACAACTTTTTGTTACATTTCTGACCGTTGACAGTTGGCTATGAAAAACATATAGGATAAACATGTTTATCACAAATTACCTCAAACCAACAGTTAGTACAGAATGTTCAAGAAGTACAGAATGTTCAGTTCAACAATGGTAGCTCAAATTTTCCAGGACACACAGCCTGCTTCAGTAAATTAACTCTTACTCGGCCGTGCATCCTTATCCCAGGCTTCACCAAGCTATAACCAAATCTCTTTATTCTGAAATGCAGAAAACAGTTATTATTCAGGTTCATAAGCAATGCTGCATTTTGTTCACAGATGAGGCCCATCTTTGATAGGCATATCCCAACAAATAACATGTTCACTTTGCAAGAAGAGGAAAAAGACAAATAACAGTATGTTTTAAAACTTTTTCTCTTAACATACATAAACAAGCCTGCACAGTTAAGAGACTGGGACTTTATTCCACAGAAAAGACTAGCCTACAATTCCTATGTTTTCACAAAAATGAAGTGTTTCTAAATCAAGCAAGAAAGAGGGTTCTGGCGCACGATATACAAAAAAAAATATTAATCTCAACCAAAATGTTCATGATTTTCAGCTATACACAAATCAGACATAGACAATGGAGGCTTGTTCTACAGGTTTATATTATGTGATCGAAGACTCTCTTCTTCAAACACATAATAATCAACACATATACAGAGAAAGCTGTAAATCGTGAATTGCCACATCCTCTATTTTTTTCCTCGGGGAAAAATTCACTTGGCCGTTATCTGGAATTGCCCTTTTCTTCAATGTAGAGTGATCTTGTAGTTGGTATATATAGTTAGGCATGGTGTGGAGTGTGAAGCCCCCCCAATTAATTAGAGTTTTAAAGTTTGTTTTTTATTTTATGGCCACATGAAATTTTTTCCCAAGGAAAACATTCGAGGATGTGGCTGTTCGTGATTTACAGCATTCGCTGTATACATGTCGATTATTATGTGTTCGAAGAAGAGATTCTTCAATCACATAATATAGACCCTGTTCTACAGATACCCACAGTTTGAATATAAAGGTTTTTCTCCCAAAGTATCTTGTATTATCACAAAACATTGATTTAGAAATGAAAAAATAGCCGTGAAGCTATTCAAAAGTCCCAGTAGAAGTAAACAAACGCACAGGCACGTAATACTGATTCTCTTTTCTCTTATACACACACAAAAAAAAAAGGTTAGGTTAAGTTAGGTCATCTACCATCTACTGCATGGAATCAGAAATGGTAATAGAATTGGACTCATCCTCGGGTTTAGAAAGTTACAAGGTCTTTGAATGTCCTAGTTAGAAATTAACTGGAGTTTGAGGACATGTGATGATTCTAGTGGGAGAGCAAATTAATGTAATGGATGCTCATTATTTTGAAGACAAGTTGATTGTGTTAACATCACTAAGTGACAGGCTATCTATCACAGAGATTGGAGTCTAAAGAACACCTAAATCTGGCATTGATGACTTAAAGATGCTGATTTCCTTCATCTACTCAGTAGGATGGGGGGTGGAGGTGGGGGGATAAGATGGAAAATAGCAGGGGACTTAAATCTATTCACCACTGAATGGGAAAAATAGACTTATCAAAACAGCAAAACATTTTTGAGAGAAAATAATTTAGACCAAAATGTTAAGACATGACTTGAAAATATAAATTACATTATTTGCATCCCAAAGGTTCTTGAAGCTGGCATGTCTCATACATTTCACTCTTTACTGGTAGTGACCATTCTGTTGTAACTGACCTTTCATTTTACACCAGTGTTTGCTCATATTAATGCTGACTGCACATCAAGTTTTCTCCCATTTACTAGTTATAATAGTGATTTTCTATAACAGCACAAAATGCTGGTGGAATTTTTTTAAAGGAATAAATCAAACTTATCCTCCCACCCCCCCAAAAAAACTCTGTTAAGTCTGAAAATAAATATATCAGTTCTACCGATATTATTAAACTGACCAGGAATAAAATAATCATGAAAGTATGAGGAAGACTTAGTCAAAACTTAACAAAAAGTGAAGTACAGCAAAAGTGCAGTTTTTAGCGGTCTACGTCAGAAGATCGACAGACCATTTGATCGAAATTCATTTGGTCGACAGCTCATTTGGTCGGCAACCAGTATTCAAGGCACTTAGGGATTTGCCCCCCCCAGTGTTGTGCGACCCTGGAGTTGTTATATATAGTTAGTGGGGGGGCACAGCCCCCCACAATGAGTGATGTGGGGGCGAAGCCCCCCACCTATTTTTGTTTAAAAGCATGAAAATACAAGAAAAACTATGCATTTTAAACGAAAATAAGTGGGGGGCTGTGCCCCTCACACCCCCCCCTTAACTATATATATCAACTCCAGGGTCGTACAACATTGGGGAGGGGGGCAAATCCCTGTTAAGTGCCTTGAATACTGGTTGTCGACCAAATGAGCTGTTGACCAAATGAATGTCGATCAAATGGTCTGTCGATCTTCTGAAGTAGACCCGTTTTTAGACATATTATAAAGTCATCTCAGTGTGTTAGCAAGGAAAAAGTAGAGGAGCATGTTTTGGAGTGATGGTAGCTAAGGAGAATTATAACATTACTTGGAAGGCTGCATTATGACAAAGCCTCAGGACAGGGCAGTATGACAGCTAGAGACTTAATAACATTAATGTTCATCTTGTGAAATTTTGAATTAGATTTGTTATGAAAACTTTATAAGAAAAGAGAACACATAATGCTATAACATCAAAACACAACAATAAGTGAAAACGCTGTACACTTGTTGATTGAACACCAGAAAAGTATGACAAACATCCTTACATTCTTAATTATTTCCAACACTGTTTCATTAATACTCATCATGCTGTTGTTAATATCCCCTTTCACCAGCATCAGGTCGAGAGGTATGAAGTCCTCTATTACCAATATGAGAAATCTTAGCCAAGGCTGATATACCATCTGTTTGATAAACCTAGCACTAAATATTATCCCACATCCTCTAACTAAATGCATAAAGAACCTACTTAGGGAACTCATTACACCATACCGGCAATCTCAGCCAATGTGGGCTAATTATCCATTGGCTAAAGAGTGAGTAACTGAGCACCCTTATCCTGCATACCACCACAGGTTAAGAGGGTACCCTTCTTAGTCAGCCAGTGCCACATTTCTACTGTAGATAATTCCTCTGGAGACATCCATTTGCTTGCTATATAAGGCCTTACTACTTCTGACATCTGTGGTGGCCATATGTCTAACTCTCGATCCCACTTGGTAAATGCAAAGTAATTGCCAGCAAAATAAAGGCTTTCATTTTATGTTAGATAAGATTTTTAACAATGATGAACCCACTCCGTTTCATAATTAGTGTACAGCAGGGCATTCCATAACTTAATGCATTACTGAAGAGTTCACACTCCTGCCTCCCAAGCAGTTTATATTATTTTTGAACCCTTTATTCACAATTCATTTCAGAGGACCAGTAGCTGTCATGTATAAATGACATTATCTTTTCAAAGACAAAGGTGGCATAATTTGTGCAGCTCAATCTCTAAAGAAATTCCCTAGTACCTTGGGATTGGTCCTCTGTGAGCATTCCTTCCAACCACTAATTTAGCTGGCCAATGACCGGATCTAGACTTGACTTAATGAGTACCTTGCAATGCCTCAAATTCTGACAAGATTTGGTAGGCACAATGCCCACCTTAGCCGTGACATCATAATTTTAGCCAATGGAAGTTTAGCTTTTCACCCACCTTGCATATGTGGATCTTGCCATCATATACCTCCTCTGCAAGTATTTTCTGAAGGAATGTGGAGGGTATTAAATTCATTAAGCTCCCCACTTCCCCCAGCTTGGCTGGTGAGATCTGACAACCCCTTCAATCCAAATCTTTCCCACTCTGGGTCCTTCAAAGGATTGCCACTAACTTGAAGTATGGGCTTTCCCAAGTCAACACTATTGTATCACATATATTCTTCTATAACTTTAGAATGATATATCACTGTGGTGTGAGTTTGAAAAACAGTACACTAACCTGTTAGATGACCAAACCCTGCATACCATCCTAGGTCCCAGAGTGAAGCAGCATTTTATATTTGGCCTTCTAGTTTAGCCCATGTAGGGAGCTCTCCATAGTTAATGCTGACAAATTGCAAAATCAAAAAGGCTGTTCTGTGTTTATATCAAAGAAGTATACCAAGAGCAATGAGACCACCTAGACCAATGAGACCACCAAGAGCAATTTGACCAGTGATGTAGCAGCCACCTCTTGTCTGACTCAGTGCCATCACTTATCCCGTATAAATTTGTCAAGAATAGCTGAGGCTCTCTTTAGCTTGGATGGTCTTGGGGGGGGTAAGGGGTAGGGATATGACAAAAATCAAGAAAAATAAGGGAAAAACAAATATTTTAATGTTATCTATACAGCCCATTAAGCAGAGACCCAATTTCCTACAAGACTGTACCAAAATAAATACCTTATTCCACATTTCTCTAAGATGCATATTTAATGTTTCCTACACATTGTGGTATAAAGTTATCCATATGTATTTCAGATTCCTTTTGTCCCAGGTATATACAGCTTATGGACCTTCCTTCAGCAGAGGTTTGGTTGGAAAGATTTCCATTTGTAAAGATTGGTCTTGAAACTAGAAATACATTCCCCCTCCTTTAAAAGCATCTCTACATTCAATATGTCTTGGATAGAGTTCTGAGAAAAAAATCATGCAATCATCTGCAAACAGGAGAACTCTATAGTTTGCTCATCATAAAGAGCACAACCTGTTAAACCAGGAGACTTTCTGAGTAACATATTCAGCCAGCAGTTATAAAGCCAGGGACAGGAGACATTTGTGATGTGTTCCTTTATGTATGAGGACGTGAGATGATAATGTATTATTCATCAACAACCTCACTCCTCAGGAACAATATAGTAACTGAAGGGACAGACAGATCTCATTAGGAAAGTTTAGAGTCTGCAACAATTTCCAAATGTACTGCCACCTAATAAAATCGAAGGCTTAAGATAGCTGCTGCTGGTTTCATAACACTCCTAACATTATGCATATATACTGGAGAGGGTGTAGATGGTCCACACTACTGCACCTCCACACAAAACCTGCCAGAGTGTCAGAATTAATTGCTGGCACAAACCCTTTACATTTCTTCACCAAATTCTTGGCATATAGCTTGACATTCTCATTCAGGAGAGATATGGGCCAGTAGTTATAGATTAGTATCCTCATTCAGGAGAGATGTGGGCCAGTAGTTATAGATTAGTATCCTCATTCAGGAGAGATGTGGGCCAGTAGTTATAGATTAGTATCCTCATTCAGGAGAGATATGGGCCAGTAGTTATAGATTAGTATCCTCATTCAGGAGAGATGTGGGCCAGTAGTTATAGATTAGTATCCTCATTCAGGAGAGATATGGGCCAGTAGTTATAGATTAGTATCCTCATTCAGGAGAGATGTGGGCCAGTAGTAATAGATTAGTATCCTCATTCAGGAGAGATGTGGGCCAGTAGTTATAGATTAGTATCCTCATTCAGGAGAGATGTGGGCCAGTAGTTATAGATTAGTATCCTCATTCAGGAGAGATGTGGGCCAGTAGTTATAGATTAGTATCCTCATTCAGGAGAGATATGGGCCAGTAGTTATAGATTAGTATCCTCATTCAGGAGAGATGTGGGCCAGTAGTTATAGATTAGTATCCTCATTCAGGAGAGATGTGGGCCAGTAGTTATAGATTAGTATCCTCATTCAGGAGAGATGTGGGCCAGTAGTTATAGATTAGTATCCTCATTCAGGAGAGATGTGGGCCAGTAGTTATAGATTAGTATCCTCATTCAGGAGAGATGTGGGCCAGTAGTTATAGATTAGTATCCTCATTCAGGAGAGATATGGGCCAGTAGTTATAGATTAGTATCCTCATTCAGGAGAGATGTGGGCCAGTAGTTATAGATTAGTATCCTCATTCAGGAGAGATGTGGGCCAGTAGTTATAGATTAGTATCCTCATTCAGGAGAGATGTGGGCCAGTAGTTATAGATTAGTATCCTCATTCAGGAGAGATGTGGGCCAGTAGTTATAGATTAGTATCCTCATTCAGGAGAGATATGGGCCAGTAGTTATAGATTAGTATCCTCATTCAGGAGAGATGTGGGCCAGTAGTTATAGATTAGTATCCTCATTCAGGAGAGATGTGGGCCAGTAGTTATAGATTAGTATCCTCATTCAGGAGAGATGTGGGCCAGTAGTTATAGATTAGTATCCTCATTCAGGAGAGATGTGGGCCAGTAGTTATAGATTAGTATCCTCATTCAGGAGAGATGTGGGCCAGTAGTTATAGATTAGTATCCTCATTCAGGAGAGATGTGGGCCAGTAGTTATAGATTAGTATCCTCATTCAGGAGAGATATGGGCCAGTAGTTATAGATTAGTATCCTCATTCAGGAGAGATATGGGCCAGTAGTTATAGATTAGTATCCTCATTCAGGAGAGATATGGGCCAGTAGTTATAGATTAGTATCCTAATTCAGGAGAGATGTGTGCCAGTAATTATAGATTAGTATCCTCATTCAGGAGAGATGTGTGCCAGTAGTTATAGATTAGTATCCTCATTCAGGAGAGATGTGGGCCAGTAGTTATAGATTAGTATCCTCATTCAGGAGAGATATGGGCCAGTAGTTATAGATTAGTATCCTCATTCAGGAGAGATGTGTGCCAGTAGTTATAGATTAGTATCCTCATTCAGGAGAGATATGGGCCAGTAGTTATAGATTAGTATCCTCATTCAGGAGAGATATGGGCCAGTAGTTATAGATTAGTTTTGTGACTTCCTCTGGCTTTGGTGGGATAGTAATCATTGTTAGATGAAAGACTGACTCCCTTGACCTGCAGAATTTTCAGTAAAGACCATCCATGGAGATCGGGATACCAGAGGTAATACCAGGCTAAAATCAGCAAGGTTGGTATAATGGTTAAGGAGTTTGTCTCACGGGTAGATGGTATAGTGTTTGATTCTCAACTTTGGAAGATAAATTGGATAGTCTTAAAATGGCCCACAGGAACAGCTAGCCTAGTAATTGGTTGTAAACTTATAAAATGAATTATCTATGAAATGCAAGTATGCCAGGCTGTATAAAGCAAAATGTAATATTTTATCTGTTTTTTTTTTCCTTCTTTTTCTGGTATATTTATCTGTAATGTATTTTCTCCAAACAAAAAAAAAGGAAATACTTTTGTTTATCCAGGTGTTAAAGAACAGGGAGAGATACTAGTTCCCAAGACAGGATGAAACCTTCTTCTGAGACAACAGGCAAGGATAATACAGCACTGGAATGCAATGACCATTGGAATTTCTTAAGACCCAGCTGGGATTTGTTTCAAGAAGAGACAGATGTGAAGGTTTTTTGGCAAACTCTGACTGTGGTGCTGGGTGTGGGGCTAACTGGTTTACGACCTGTGTCTCAAGCAACAATGAAATCAAGAAAGGTCTTTGGCTATATAATTGTGTCCTGCTGAAATGTGAAAGAAGTAGTTCTTGACTTGCTGAGGAAATACCCTGTGAAAATTCGCTAGTTATTTTAAGGTACAGTACTTCTTGTGGCTACTAGGTAAGAAACTTAGATGAAAGGTCAGAAAGCCTAATTTATCTTAGAATTTTCTGTATGGATTCTATCTGTGCTTGGTGCACTTTATCCCCTCTCCCCTGATACAGTTGCATGGCTCTCTAGCTATCTTTCTGATAAGCTACAGGCAGTACAATGAGACACAGCACTATCTACCCCTCTCTCAGTAAGAACTAGTGTTCCCCAAGGTTCCATTCTTGGAACTCTACTCTTCACCAACTCACTCCACACCTCTTGTCCTCAATTTAATATTGTCCAATATGCAGATAACTCTACAGTCATAACTATTGCTAATTCCCCCTTAAAACTCCTAACAAATACCCAGACATCATTCAATTCAGTAGAGACATGGCTCACTAATAATCAGCTCATCCTCAACCCTGAGAAAACAAAATGACTACTCTTTCTACCTAAATCTGCAAACTACATTAAACTCTCCTTCTCTATAAGGTCCCAAAACAATATTCCTATAGAAGTCAAAACTAACACAAAACTCCTTGGCGTTACCATTGACAACCAACTAAAATTTGATCTTCACATTAACAATTGTATCAAAAAAACACCAAAAGCTAGGACTACTGTACAGGAACAACAAATTCCTAACTACTGAAGCTAGGATTTCTCTTGTCCATGCCTACCTTCTACCATGTTTAACCTATTGTTTCCAAATACTCACAAATCTGAACTCCTTCCTACCTACCAAATTAGAATCAACCTACCATAAAATAGCTAGATTTGCAGCTCAACAAACATATAAATATCACCACTGTCTCTCCCTAGAATACCTGAACTAGCCTGAACTACCTCACTTGTTCTTACAATCTCAACTCCAAATCATACACTCCATCCTATATTAGCCTGATTTCTGTCCAAGTCTGTCTTCTCTCATCTCTCACTACTCCCCTACCAGACTTCTCCAAAGCTCAACCCAAAACCTACTAAAAATCCATAAACCCAAATCAAACACAGGGTGCAACTTACATAGCTACCATCCCTCTATTGCTTGGAACAAACTTCCACTAGAAATAAGGTCCCTGACTCACCCCAAACAATTTAAGCTAGCAACCAAAGACCACTTTAAAAAACACTGGTCCTGCCATTGTACTCAACCTCCCTGATTATTACCTACCTTTTATAGTATAGTCAAACTAACTTACTAAAACTTACCATTAACTACTTCATCCTATGCTTCCTGTGCAACCTCCAAAGCTTCTTCTATACTTTGCTCCCTAAAATCTTATGTAACCTTTTAAGTTTCTGCTACTCTGCATACAAAACCTTATATTTACTCAGCTCTCTTTTAAACCAAAACATAGGTTCATAGGTAGGTACTAGGCTATCGGCATTGGGGCCTATACAAGCCCAGCCAAAAAGGTACCCTGGCTTTTGCCACCCAAGAAAATTATTTTCCTGTGCTACTGTTGAGCAGAGCCACAGAGGTGATCCCCGGGGTGAATTTCCTATTTCCCATCCAATCATCAAGATTTTTCTTGAAGAGTGCTAATGAGGAGCTTTGTTTGATGTAGATAGGTAGTTTATTCCAGAGTATGGGAAGTCTCTGGGACAAGAATCTATCCCTCCGGCATGTTCTGTTTATTGTGGTGACAAGGTTTAGGTCCCTAGAGCATGTAGCTCAGAGGGATTGGGATTTCTTTATGTGGAGCATGTCCAACAGCTCTGGGTTTGACATAGCTTTGTATGTTAGGCAGAGATCACCTCTGAGTAGGCGATATGCGATGGAGTAAAGCTGGAGATTTTTGAGGCGGTCTCATGAAGGCATCTGTTTGAGGCTGGTAATCCTCTTTGTGAGGTATTTCTGCGGCCTTTCCAGTTGTTGTAGATGTCTTGTGAGGTACATACCAAAAGGGCATTGTACTCTATAATGGGTCTAATGAGTGATGAGTAGAGGGGAGCAATGACCTCTTTTTTTCTGAATGAGAAACCTTTTGTGATGAGGTGTGCCACGTATAAGGATTTCCTGACTACTGTGGCAATGTGATTATCAAAGGAGAGACTACTGTCCACCTGTGTCCCAAGGTCTCTTATCACACTTTTGGTGTTAAGTATACTACCGCCTATGTTGTAGTTCATGGGTACAGAGTTTTTACCAAAGGGGATGACAATGCACTTTTTGGCATTGAGCTTGAGGCCATGGCTTTGACACCAGGCATCTGTCTTAGTGAGGCCCTTTTGTAGGATGTCCACATCGTTAGGAGTTTCGATTATGGCTCCTAGTTTGCAGTCATCTGCGAACTTCATTAGCCAAAGACCTTCTGTGTTAGCCTGTACTTCAGAGAAGTAAATACCAAACAGGAGAGGACCCAGGACTGAACCCTGTGGTACTCCACTTGTCACTGGTCTGAAGTCGGATTTGGAGTCTGCTACTTTCACAGTGTGGGTTCTGTCAGTGAGTCAGTTGGCAACCCATCTTGTGACATAGGGATTTATACCTAGTTTAGTGAGTTTATCTATAATTCCAAAGTGGGGGATGGTGTCTAAAATCTTGGCAAGCTCTAGATAGGCTGTGTGAACCACCTTACCCTTGTCTACGGCTTTAGTGACTGCTTCAAAGAAGTCTGTCAGGTTTAGGAGACATGATCTGCCTTTTACAAACCCGAACTGGGTAGGATCCAGAGTTTGGAGATTACCAATGTCTTTGTTTATAAGTTCCATGATGATACATTCCATGGCCTTGCAGACCAGGCTTGTCAGGCTAATGGGGCGGTAGTTCCCGGGGTCCGTGGTGGCTCCCCCCTTGTGGAGTGGGATAACCGTTGCTGTGCACCATTCAGCAGGTACAAAGCCTGAGGTGAGGCTATGACTGAACATGGTACTTAGGTGGGGTGCCAGTTTGTTCTGTAGTTCATGTAGAACGCAGCCTGGGATGTTGTCTGGTCCCATGGATGCTGTGTTCTTGGCTTTAGAGAGCATGGTTTTTACCTGTGCAGCCGTGATTACAGGAACTTTGCATTCTTCCGGTATAGAGATGGGCTCTTTAGGGGGAGAGAGGGGGGTAAAGTTAGCACTGAACCTATCTGTCAGGATATTGGCAATATCAGTTGGGTCTGTATATTTAGTGCCATTGTGCTGTAACTCAGAGCAGATCAGAGTGTTGTCATTGAGATTCTTGACATAGCTATAGAATGCTTTGTGGTTGTCTTTAGAATCAGTGGCAATTTTGTTTTCATAACTAGCTTTGGAGGATTTTATCAGGGATTGCAGATTCTTACTGAGGCTGACCAGGGAGCTCCTCCACTTGTGGGATTTTACTCTCTTTTGCAAGAGTTTCTTCCTTCTGTTGTACAGTTTGTTTATGACAGGGGACCACCAGATTGATTTCCTTTTTTTGGAGGATAGTGTCTTGGTTCTGTTTGGGATAGCACGATCCATGCACTCCTGTAAGTACTTATAAAGTGCAATTGTGTAGGATTCAGAAGTCGTAACTGTATTGTCCATCTGCATGGGTATCATGAAGTTCACCACTTCTGTCTTAAGAAGCATGAAGTTGGCTTTGGAGAAATTTTTTGCCATGGTTTCCTTAATGGGGGGGGGGGGGTGGAGGCGGGATGTGGATATCTAGGGTAATTAGCTTATGGTCGGATCGGACCAATGAGGCGTTGACTTCAGGTGTGGAACACCGGTCACTCATATTGGTAATGACTAGATCTAGGATATTGTTGCCCATGGTGGGGGTGTGGATAAGTTGATCCAGGGCATTGGAGTTTATGAATTCCAGAAAGCGTTGAGTGAAGGAGTTGGTATATGAGTAGTTTTCCCAGTTAATGGTGGGGTAGTTGAAATCGTACATTATTAGGGTGTTTGGTTGAACCCTAATATTTTCCATTACATCAAGAAAAGAGGAGTGGAAATCCTGGGGCATGGTGGGTGATCTGTAGCAAACTACAATTTAGATTGCAGTTTTGCCCAGAGTTAGTTGCACTTGGATAACCTTGGCTGCATTATGCTGAGCAACTAGCCTGGAGGTGTGGATATCCTTAATGAATATGGACACACCTCCGCCTTTGTTGTTCCGGTCCAGGTTACATGGCCAAAAAAGTGTGGTATGAGTTATAGCCTGGTAGTGCAGGGGTGCTCTCTGGAGTCTTGAACCAGGTCTCAGTCACTGCACAGATATCGATGTTCTCCATTTTAAGGAGTGCCTCGAGCGAGTTCATTTTGAGATTTAGACTTCTAGCATTGAGTAGCATTATTCTACTTTTTTAACATTCTCCTTTTTGTTTATAGTACAGTTTTATCTGTCAACAATATGCATGTATGTAGGTTATGTATTTTAACTACCAAAATTCTCTATTGCTATTTTTTATTGAAATGTATCTGTATTGCTTTTTATTGCATTGTATATCTTTGGAGCTTTTCTCCCCGAGCCTCTGCTGAAAAAGGGCAATAGCTCAGCCGGACACTCCCAGTCAACAAATGTAAAATCAAATAAAATAAATAAATATAGGTTTATGCCTAATTTTGTAAGTGTATCTACCATGACAGAGTAAGATGTTGTGTCACATTCCTTGGCAAAGTCAAAGTAGGCAATATGAACTGTTTTGCTCTCATCCATAACTTTAAGTGAACTTCTAAAAGAAGTCCACCAGATTAAGTAGGTATGACCTGCCTTTGACAAAACCAAAATGGGTAGTAAGTTTCCTATGTCATTGTTTATCAAATATGTGATAATTCATTCCATGGCCTTGCATATAAGACCAGTCAAACTTACAGTGTCTGTAGTTCCCTGGATCTGAGGAAGCCCCCCCCCCCCACCTTGTGTAGAAAGATAACCATTGCAGTCCTGTATTTGCTTAGCATGAAGCATTTTGAAGGCTATTGTTAAATAGAAATTCCAGCAGATCTGAAAGGTCATTTTTATGCTATTCAGGAGGTTATTGCTGGTGCTTTAAAGAGCACTTTTGGCTGACATCAAAGATTAAATCAATACATCAAAGATTAAATCAATACTAATTTCATGAACTTCACTTGTACTCTGACTTAGGAATTGGTCCATTCCTGTCATTGTATTAGAAACCTAAATGATTAGGACAAATTAAACAGAGGCATCCTGAGATATTATCAGGGCCCATTGAAGCAGTGTTCTTGTCCTTATAGAGCGAAGTGAGGACCTGATCCTTAATGATAGTTAGTGGAGAAAAGGCCAGGGGTATTTCCTGGGTTGTGACTGGGGGTGACAGGGAGTAAAACTGGAGCTAAATGTAATGGCCGGAAGATTTGCTAGATCCTCTAGCTTTGTATAGGTGGTTCCATTCACCAATAGTTCAGAACATTGTTGAGTATTGCCTTTAATGTTAAGGACATAACTGAAGAAAGACTTATGGCTGTCCTTAGCTTGAGAGACTATTTTCATCTCAAATTTGACTTTGGTGAACTTGATTAGGTTCCTGAGTTGCTTGTTCATATACCTTGCTGGGCAACGCCCTTCATGTTTTTGGACATTACGTTTTTTCTTTTGTTTTACAACCTATTTATATTGTGAAAACTAAATGAAAACTCCAAGCTGGAACTTTCAATGAGTGACCTCTCAAACCTCTTGAATCAGAGGTCCATGCGATATATGCAAATGACCCCTATGAACACCAGGTGTTTCAGCAAATTGGTGATTCTGAATGCCCATGACTTGTTTCGTTATCTTAATGGATAATTTCAGGCCAATAGGGCCTCTGATTCAAGAGGTTTGAGAGGACAGAAGGACAACGGGAGACATTAGTTCACTAAGAGAGTAGTATGCATCTGTGAGTGAACAATGCTCAGTCTAATCTGGATATGGAGGTTGGAGAACCATACCCAAGAATAGTGCATATTCCCTATAATCTCAGAGTTTATATATGTAAATAACAATGGTGTAGGAAGCATCCTGCAAAAATACTTTTTTTTTTTTTTTTATATATAGCTTGCTTTTATGAGGAAGTTAAATGTTTCCTCTTTTTTTGCTTCACACATTTGAGTGTCGAACATGTGCAATATTCAGTCATGCAGGCATGACAAAGTCATAACTTTACTATGGAATTATATTACAAGTATGTATGTCACCTCAGAGGTGGGGCCACAGCTTAACATAGATGCATCCCCATTGCTCCCATCCTAGATGATACAAGGCTTCAATGTGGGTGTTGTGGGGGGTGCACAAAGAAGTTCCCTGCTCAGAGATAAGCAAGATAGTTAACCATAAGGTCCCATTCCAGGAACAAGCCAAACATACATGGACCCTGCAGTAATGGAGAGAAAACACCAAGTACAAGCAGGGATGCAAATAACCCTGATAGCTGCCTGAATTACATCATCCTCTGGACAGCTCATTATATACTGTACTGGGTTTGTCCTTAGTATGGGAATGGATGGGTTGAGTCTCATGAAGGGAGGCTGGATGTTTAGCAGAAACAAGAGCAGAAAGTAACAAGAAAAATTATATTGTTCATTATAGGCTCTCAGTTATTGTTTTGTGTTTATGCCTATTCTGTGCTTTTTGTCACATTTGGTTTCTGGAACTGATTTATTTATCTGCATTGTCTAGCTTCACAGCAGAAAGGGCATTTGGGGATCAGCACAGAAATACATGGAGTTTAGTGGTTTCAAAGCTGGAATTGAGACATATTATTAGTGCACAAGTCATGACTTCAACAATCAGGTTATTCTGTCAAACTTTACAGCACAATTGCCATAGTATGCAGGTCAGGCAGTACTCATGGCACAACAGAACTGCCATAGTATGCAGGTCAGGAAGTACTCACGGCTATGCTATATGCCTTCAGATAGTCACCTTGGTAATACAAGCAGTTATGCATTTTATTTATAAAAGGAAAACTTTCAAAGTTGTTACTGTGTTTGCTTCAGAGAGTCATTCAGAGTTCTATCCTCCCTGTAAGGACCCTGCATTTAAATGGTCAGTATTACTGGGACCACACTTGTTTATGTAATATAATGTGTTTGTTGCCTTATCCTACCCAGTCACCTCCTGCAATCAACCAGTTTTCCCTTTATACATGGGCTGTCTTATCTCATTTAGACATTTTAAGTTAGAAAGCAAACATGTTGCAATCAGTGAGAAACAACAGCATTAAAGACTGAGCTCTGTGTGACTGCAAAACTGGAACTGCTGTTCGCATTCAGACCTTTTCTTTTGTTTACTGTTCAGCTGATGAAAGAAATGACAAAAGAAAACAAATATTACTTTTTTAATTACTGGTACCACTGCTCTAGAGAATTTAAAGGACGTCTATTTGATCATAAGTATACACAACAGTATTTATAATTTCTCTTCCAGTGGCTTTACAGAAGTACCACGTAAATGAAGTTTGGAGGAAAATATCAAAAGATTCTTGCATAGTAAGAAATTGACTGGCTAGCCTGCTTAATAAGATAGAGAATCAGGAAAAAGCTTATGCTAGAACATGTGATCTGGTCTAGTCAGTGATAAGGTAACATAAAAGGTGGTGGATACTGGGATACTGTCTCCATCTCATCACATGGTCACATGGGAGTTTGAATAGAACACTGTCATGTGTTCACTGTCTCTGTCTCAGAGGGAAGCCTTCTAGCTTGTCAGTGGGAGTGATAAGCACTAGGTAGCCTAACTACCACAAGAGGACCGGTTTCCGGCCCAGAAATTGTAGTTTATTGGCCATTTGGGCAGTTTTTTCCAACTCCTTCAACTTTCTGGTCTAAAAGCCCACGTTTGCACTTTCCCCACCTTTCCTGTAACTAGTCTAGTCCAGATTCAGAATTGCTGTATCCAGGACTGTTTGTAATGTTCTGAGAGGTGCCAAAGTCTGCTCTTCAATTGTTCCCTTAGATCTGGTAGTTCTCTCCTCTCCTGCACTTTTACTAGCTTATTAGTCTAGCACTTTACCATACCAGACTTCTTGTAGCAATTATTGTAGCACACAAAAGTGCTACCAGCACTAAACATTCTACAAGGAAACAGCTCCAGTACTTATTATTAATGCCCACACCTCCAGGCATGTCTAAAGGTCAGTTCCCTGTGCTTTCTCCTGTTAACCTGGTGAACTTAGGCATCCTGAGGCAATGTCGCAACTGCCTCATGTACACTGACAACCCTCTCGTCTTACCTCCCAACACTCAGACTTGAGAGAGATGCACTTATATATCCAAATTGGAAGCCATGCACTCTCCAGCCAAGACCGTAATAGCTGGTCAAGAGGAGAAGGTCAACACTTGCACCACACCACAAGGACCGCATAGTGCTCCAGAGCACTGCCTTCACATAAAAACACAAACCACACACCCACCTTCGTGGAGACTCTCAATAAAAATCTACCCAAACAACAGAGACCTCCAAGGCAGAAATGCACTCGACCACCACAACACAACACTAATCACTAGACACATAACTCTCCTAAACAGTGTGCCACTCAACCTAAGCACCTAAGGCAAAACAGCATGCCCCGCATACTAGTCAAAGGTGACTCAATAGTGAGGCACAGTGATGTCCCACTCACTAGGTTGAATAAGGAGAAAGTAACAGTCAGCTGCCTGTCAGGTGCCAGGATCCACCATATCCATACCCAGAGCTGTTGGCCATGCTCCACGTAAAGAAATCCCAATCCCTCCGAGCTACACACTCTAGAGACCTAAACCTTGTCACCACAATAAACAGAACATGCTGGAGGGATAGATTCCTGTCCCAGAGACTTCCCATACTCTGGAACAAACTACCTAGCTATATCAATCAAAGCTCCTCATTAGCACTCTTCAAGAAAAATCTTCATGACTGGATGGGAGATAGGAAATTCACCCCAGGGTCACTTCTGTAACTCTGCTTGACAGGGGTGCAGGCAAATAATTTTCTTGGGTGGCAAAAGCCAGGGTACCATTTAGCTAGGCTTATATAGCCCCAGGGCCAATAGCCTAGTACCTACCTATGAACCTATGAACCTATTTAACGCACGCACTCAGGTCCCTCAACAACAGGTACAAATATGAGACGTACCTCCCTGGACTACATGAAGAGACATGGAGGAGATCTCAGATTATGTAGCCCAGGCGGGTATGACCCTATCCCTGAGCAGCATCCTACTATCACCCAGAATGATACCACAGTACAAGCAGAAAATTATTGATTTCAACAATTGGCTAAGTTTCTGGTGTCATTCTATGGGGATCCAGTATCTGTCTGCCTGAGATGACACGACTGACAGACCTCGATGCTTTGCCGGACATAGCCTGCATCTGTCAACCCTGGGCTTCCAGATACTAGCCAAGGCTCTTGTCACCCCTGTAGTGCCTTTTTTAGATTGTGATCAAAGACCAAATTACCCCATAACAGCTACAAACAAATACAATCTGAGGGTCATGGTGCTCAATGCTAGAAGTCTAAATCTCAAAATGCACTCACTCGAAGCACTCCTTAAAATGGAGAACAACATTTGTGCGGTAACAGAGACCTGGTTCAAGGCAGCAGAAAGCACCCCTGCACTATGAGGCTATAACTCATTCCACACCTTTCGGCCCCAGAATTTGGACCGAAGCTCCAAAGGCAGTGGCATTTCCATATTCATAAAGGATGTGCACACCTCCAGACTGGTAGCCCAACATAACGCATCAGAGATACTTCAGGTGCAGCTAACACTGGGTAAGACAGTGATTCAGGTCATAGCCTGTTATAGGTCCCCAACCATGTCCCAAGACACTCACTCCACATTCCTCAGCACCCTGGAGAATATTAGTGTCCAATCAAACACACCCATACTGGGCGACTTCAACTACCCCTCCATTAACTGGGAAAACTACTCATGTACTAATACACTTGGCCATCATTTCCTGGAATTCATTAATTCCAATGCCCTGCACTAGCTTGTTCTTACCCCGACAAGAGGTAGCAATATCCTTGACCTGGTCATTGCTAACATGGGTGAATCTTGCTGTACCCCAATAGTCACCTCCTCCCTGGTTAGATCCAACCACAAACTAATCACCTTGGAAATCCACATCCCACCCAACCCCCCACCCCCCCGCAAAGGTAACCACCATGAAAGACTTCTCCAAAGCTAACTTTGTGCTCCTAAGAACAGAAGTTGCTAACTTCATGGCATCCATGCAAATGGAGAATAGTTGCATGACCGCTGAATCATACACCAATGCACTGTACAAACATGTACACAAATGCATGGATCTCACCATACCCAATAGAACCAAGATGCTCTCCTCCAAAAAAGGAAGCCAATCTGATGGTCCCCTGCCATAAACAAACTCTACAACAGAAGGAGTAAACTGATGCGGAATAAGGTGAATTCCCAAGACTGGGAAAAACTCCCTTATCAGCCTCAACAAAAAGTTGAGATCCCTCATCAAATCCTCTAAAGCTAGAATTGTAGTAGATAGTAAATACAACCACAAGGCTTCTATAGTTATGTAAAGAACCTCCACGGCAATACCCAGATTTGCTCTGAGCTACTGCACAAAGGTACCTTCTATACCAAGCCAACAGATATTGCCAATATACTGGCTGACAGATTCAGTGCCAACTTTACCCCCCCCCAAAGAACGAATCACAATACCAGTAGATTGCCAGGCACCCAGTATTACTGCTGCACAGGTTAAAACAGCACTGTCCAAGGCCAAGAATACAGCTTCTATGGGAGCTGACAATATCCCTGGCTGTGTTCTACATAAACTATAGAGTGAACTGGCACCTCACCTGTGTGCCCTGTTCAATCACAGCCTCACCTCAGGCTTTGTCCCTACCGAATGGTGCACTGCTATAGTTATCCTTCTCCACAAAAGAGGAGCGACTACAGACCCTGGGAACTATTGCGCCCCATTAGCCTGACAAGTCTGATTTGCAAAGCTATGGAACACATCATCATGGACCTAATAAACAAGGATATAGGGAATCTCCAAACTCTGGATCCCACACAGTTTGGTTTTGTGAAGGGCAGATCATGCCTGCTCAACATGGTCAACTTCTTTGAGTCAATCACCAGAGCTGTGGATGAAGGCAAGGTGGTTCATACAGCCTACCATGATCTGCCAAGGCCTTTGATACAATTCCCCACTCAGGAATCATAGAAAAACTCACTAAGCTAGGCATCAACCCCTATGTCACTAGGTGAGTTGCAAACTGGCTCACAGATAGAACCCACAGTGTGAAAGTAGCTGACTTCAAGTCAGGTTGCCGACCAGTCATGAGTGGAGTCCCACAGGGATCGGTCCTGGGTCCTCTCCTGTTTGATATCTACTTCTTAGAAGTCCAGTCAAACATGAAGGGACTCTGGCTGACAAAGTTCCCAGACAATTGCAAGTTGGGAACCATTATTAATTGCCCAAGTGATGTTGATATCCTACAAAAAGGCCTCACTGAGACCAAAGACTAGTATCAGAACCATGGCCTTAAGCTCAATGTCAAACAATGTGCCATCATCCCCTTTGGGAAAAATCCAGTTCCCGTGAACTACCACATCAATGTTAGTCCACTGAGCACAGAAAGTGTTATAAGAGATCTGGGAACACAGGCTGACAGCAACCTCTCTTTTGACCACCACACTGCCACTGTGGTCAGAAAGTCCTTCTATGTGGTACATCTCATTACTAAGGGTTTTGCATCCAGGAAGAAAGAGGTCATTGTCTCCCTCTACTCTTCCCTCATTAGGTCAGTCATCAAGTACAATGTTCCATTTGACATGTACCTCCATAAATACCTGCAACAACTGGAGAGGCCACAAAAGTACCTCACAAAGAGGATCCTAGGCCTTAAACACCTGTCCTATATGGACAGACTCAAAAAATTCCACTATTCTCTGTCTCATATCACCTACTTAGAGGCAATCTCTACTTGACTTACAAAGCCATGTCTGACCCAGCTCTGTCAGAAATGCTACATATAAAGAAATACCTGTAATCCACATGAAAAAGATACCTCTGAGCCAAAGATAGTGCGAGGTGCTGAATTAAGCCAGTTTATTCAATAAGCACAAACATAGAAAACACAAACATTACGGAATTGTCATTAACGCAATTAACAGTACATGCGTTTTCATCTCTCCACTGCAAGACTTCATCAGATGACCAGTGTAAACTAAATTAAAGAATATATACCTCAATTAATTAATTATAAACCAATAAGAATAGAACATGAACTCTTAAAATATCCAATGACATTGGTTCAATAGCTAACTATTACCTTTTAAAAAACACATCTTAATAAACTTGTTTAAAAATATTGCATGTTTTCCCAAATTAATAAAACAATGTTGATAAATACATTATAATACGTTACATTACATAATTAAATAAATTATTAATTTAAAACCTATTTAAAACTTGTTTTCTCCCTCACTTTAAAAAGTATATATATATATATATATATATATATATATATATATATATATATATATATATATATATATATATATATATATATATAAAAACATGTGTATGTATCCTGCTAGAAAAGTTAATTCAATAGTACCATCTACTGGCTAAAAGTGAATATTACGCCTCTAAAGAAATTAAAGAAATCCCAATCCCTCCACACTACACGCTCCGGAGACCTCAACCTCATTACCACAATCAACAGAATATGCTGGAGGGACAGGTTCATAACCCAGGGACTGCCCATACTATGGAATAGACTTCCCATACATGTCAAACAGAGCACCTCACTGGCCCTCTTCAAGACAAATCTTGATGAGTGGATGGGGAATAGAAAATTGACGCCAGGGATCACTCCAGTGACTCTACTCGACAGAGGCACTGGAAACTAAGGTCGGGTGGCACGATGCCAGGGTAATCCTATACAGTAGGCTTGTAAAGGCTCCAGGGCCATTAGCCTAGTACACACCTATGAACCTATGAACCCATGCAAACAATAATTAACAGCAGTAACATTACTGAATATTATTGGTGGGGTTCTCCCTCTGGATGTAAAACATTGTTGCACAGCTAAGCTACTTGAAGACAATTTGGTAACACAGCAATGCTGCTGAGGCCTTCCATTGCCTTTAAGAACACTAAATGTTAGACTATGTATCAGATATGTGTAGTCACTAAGGCAAAAGCATGCCTGATGCCTTATGTCTATGGTCACTGCAAACACTTGTATCTGCTCATGGAGGTTTGAAGCATTCCAGCTGCATATAGCCACCTTGCTGCAACTAGTCTGTAAATATCATATAACTTGTGATCAATTGCCTTAAAAATGTGTGCTGGATACTTGTACAGATTATTAAAAGGTGTGGAGATCTTGAACTGCAAATGAAAACTATTGACAACTGTGTTTAACTATTACAGTGTGTCTGAACAGTTTTAGGCATAGCTGTGACTTCTGATACTAATGTATTCTGATGAGGTTAAAAAACTGTAGTACTTTCAATATTAGTCAATACATATACAAAAAACACATTTCAGTTAAGCAACGTTTATTGAATGCTAATATAATGATTCATTTTCTCAATACTGCATACTAGTAAAATAAAGCTACTGTTAAAGATACCCTAACTCTCTTATCAGAGGAATTCTTTTCTGCTTCATTGTTCTCTTCTTCTTTCTCTTTCTTCTGTCTGCAATGGCACAGCTATACAAACATATTCCTAAAATGAAGATATTCTGCATACAGTATGATAAAGCATAAAATGTCACTCAGTAAACTCTATTCTTTCTTCTTCTTCTTTTGGCTTTTCCCGGTTAGGGGTCGCCACAGCAGATCACCTGTCTGCTCAATTACTTTCCTAAAATGAAGCCCCCTTATTGTGTAGAATGCTATACAAATGAGCCTACTTTTACATGGATGTTCTATATACTGCACATACCATATTTAAAACATTTGTTGTTTTTAGGAACATAGGAGCAATACTAGACAAGCGATCAGAAAGGCCATGAGATGCCTGGCCATATGTAGCTTTACACAGATGCACTTACTAGACAAGCGATCAGAAAGGCCATAAGATTCCGTGTCATATGCAGCTTTAATCAGATGCACTTAAATGTTTGCATCTCCCTTTACAAGCACTTAATAGCACTCACCTCCCAGACTGAGCAGGGCAGTACATGATACCCTGGTGCAAATTTCTGTCTACCCATCTAATCATCAAGACGGGCCTTAAAGGTAGTCAAAGCAGTAGCTTGTTTACCTGCAGATGGAATACGTTGAGTTAGGGCCCCCTCTCTCCAGTGATTCTTATTTGTTGGTGTAGATTTCATTCCCTAGTGCAGGTGTTTCTAGAGCCACTATTTTGTTTTCAAAGTAGTAGGAGGTCAAACAGCATTGCGCCTTTTGTAGCTTGAAAACAGGTCACCTTGGAGTTAGTCCAACAGGATAGCTGAAGGATTCAAGGCCTTTAACTTTCTTGGTTAGGTATCTGTGAAGCCTTTCCAATTAAACAATATGCTAGGATGTATGCATAGCAAAGAGTGGCATTGTATTAATTAATGGGTATGATGAGTGAAGATTACAGTGGCTCAACTTCACTAATCTTGACAATTTTTCCTTTGAAATTAACTGACGCAGACAGAAGGAATTCCTGACTGTTGTAGAAATATGATGCCAACATAACTATTAAGTGCTCTTATGACTATATTTGTCTGAAAAGGATTACCATTTATAACATTTATGATGGAGACAGCTGTTTGCTGAACTATGAACTGTGTGGCACTTTTCTGTATTTACCATGCAGTGTATGTCAGTACAACTGGTATGTGCATATTCCAGCCCTCCTTGGAGCTGTTTTATATCTGTGGATGAGCAGATAACAGTGCCCCATTTGCAGTCATCAGTAAACTGGGTCAATGACAATTCTGGTATATTGGATTGGATGTGTGCAAAATAAATGCCAAACAAGAGAAGACCCAGCACTGATCCCTGTAGTACCCAACTAGTTAAAATTTTACATTCATTGAGGGTACCAGCAACTTTCATAATCTGGGATCTGTTGGATAGCCAATTTGTATCCAATAGATAACATGTGAATTTACATTGTTTGCCTAGTTTTTAATAATACATTCATTGGGGATAGTGACAAAATCTCTGGCCATGCCATTATAAGAAGTATGCATTGAGTGACCACTGTTCACAGCCACTGTAACCTTTTCAAAGACGTTAACTATCTTCAGCAGATAGGACCTTCACAAAACAAAACTGATTGCAGTCTAGATTAGTACATTGTCCTATGTCTGCAGAAATGAGTTCTGCCATGCTATATTCCATGGCTTTGTATACAAGACTAGCGAGGCTAATGGGTCTATAATTACCTGGGTCTGTAGAGGTGCCACCCTTGTGCAGGGGAATCACAGTAGCTGTTCTCATGGTATCTTGTTCAAACACTGTGGATAGGTTAAGGTTGAAGAGTTTAAGCAGAATTTCAGATAGAACATACTTGGCATTGATGAGAATACAGCCTAGAAGGTTTTCTGGCCCTGTGGAGGTATTATTTTTAGCCTTTGACAGTGATTCGAAGACTTGTTCCAATGTGATTGCAGGTGAAACTAAATTTAGAGGGATAATGGGGGCAACAATGTGAGTAGGTGTGGTTGTGGGGTCTATATTGAATCCGCGAATGTTCACAATGTCGAATCTGACATTGTCGACACGTGAACAGCGAAAAAGCAGAACATCAAAGAGGTAAATGGAAATATCCATAAGGGAAGATTTCTGTTTACATCAATGTAGTGTGGTTTCAGAGTTGGTATATTTAAGTAGCGAGGGGTGTGGGGGGTGCAAGGCGGCTTGCCCCCCTGCTTACAGCAAGTAGTTTTGTTTTCTGACTTTTTTTACTGTTTTTATTAAGTATTCGATGTTACTGGACTTCGATGATATGGTGTCGATCATATCGTATTCGAAGTTCAGTAACTTCGAGTATCTAATATAGACCCGTGGTTTTGCATTCATTTGCTAATATATTGGCTATATCCTTGGATGTGAATATGTGATATAATTTAAATGAGCTCAGTGCATTACTGGACATTCCTTAATTTCCTGACATAACTAAAGAAAGATGTGTAGTTTCCTTTGGTATCTGTGTAACTTTAAGCTCACACTCTGCTTTATTTTTGTTAGCAGTACTAAAGATCCTTGCTGTCATGTTTCAGTGTGGTCCTGGGATAAGAGCATGGGCACATCTTATAATATTTCATGATTTGTCTTCTTTTATTGCACAGTTTATTAATATGGAAGTTCCACCAGAGAACTTTATCCCTGATTTTGCCAAAATATTTAGGCCAGACAGGTACTGACTTTATTATGCAGCTGGTTAAGTGCTTGTAAAAGTCAGAGGTGAATGTAGCGTCTCTCTCAGTTTAGTACATTTGCTGAATATTGTGAATTTGGCACAAATCTTCTACATAGTGAAGTAGGATTACCCTGGTGATGTCTCTCAAGATAATCTCCTCTGGTGGGGGGTGGTACCACTAGGCTTCACAGACAGGGATGAGGAGATGCAGGGTGTGGTCAAGTTGGAGGGACAAGGTTGGTAAGGACCAGGTCAAGGTTATTAAAACTTCCTTTGGAATAGTTTTACAATTCACTCCATTGCATTAGCAATAACAAAGTCTAGAGAATGCTGACTATATCTATTTTAGAGGTCTAAGTGTACCAATTAATACTCATGTATTCAAACTCCCCTAGCAAGAAGGTTTTTTTTTATTATTTGACCTGTCAGTGGTGTTAATGGTGTTTAGGTAATTTCCATGATCATTGGGAACACTGAGGGTGATCTGTAGCTAGCAATGAATATTTGTTAACAGTGATTTAGATCTCCAGGAGCTCCAAGTTGGAGTTGTGGATAATTTGACAGAAGGTGATGGTGTTTCAGACAAATGCAGATACTCCCACCACAGCTACCCAAGAGGTTGAAGGCACAATAAATATTAAACTCTGGTATACAGTGAGTGCAATCACTGCATTGAAACCATGTCTCAGTAACTACACAAATATTTCTAGCAGTCAGCAGTGCCATCATAATGTTGTCTGAACTTGAATTTGAGTTTGCTCTGTAAGAATATCCAGGAGGGGGACTCTGCCTAAAAAATGCACTATCAGGACAGCAAAGGCTTTAGCCAATATCTAGAAGCCATGGTAACTGAGGTGTAAGGCATCCCTAGAGAAACAGTAGGTCATATCTACCATGTCAACACAGGATGACACATGTGATACATATTGGATCTGCTTAGAATGACACCAGCTACTTAACCAATTGTTAAAGTGAATTATCTTTTTTTTTGTATAAAGTGTCATTCTTGGTGAAGGCAAGATACTGCTCAAGACCAGTGTCTTCCAGTCTTTGGCACATGCACAGTAAGTTTCAACATGTCTCTGCATGTTCTTCTGTGTGTAGCACCTCAGGTCATTCATCCCCACATGGGTCACCATTTAAAGGCCCTTAGAGCCCTTGTGATATTATAGATCCTGGCACTGGAATAATAGCTTACAGTAAACCAGTTCATGATCAGTCGGATGAGTATGGAGTCTGTATACCTAACAATAGAATCACCTATGAATAAAAAAAAGAATAACACTGACTATGATATGTCGAAACTCAGGTTTATTCAAAAAAGTTAAGCATTTTAATTCCACATGAACAGGAGCTTCTTCAGATCTACATTCAAAATGGAACAACCTTAAACACAAAGTTCAAAAGGTCACATGATGTTGTTAAATTAAAAAAAAAGGATTTTGTGTATTAATTAAAATCTTTATAAAAATAAATAATAAATAAAAGATGCATAATAAATAAAACATTCACAGCTTATTCACTTGAAGTTTCAAAACAGTGACAAGAGAGACATGATCATTTAACTTAGGAAACAGTGCCACATTAAGTGACAACTGCCAATACAATTCTATTTATTCCACTTTTGTCTCACAATCCCCCCTCTTTGATGAGTAGGTACTTTCTTCATAACATAAAACAACTTTTTTGAAACTTTTGCAAGTATGTCCTTGGACTGTATAATGCATTATTTTTATTGTGCCAGGTTTATAAATACTAGACTTCAAAGCATGTTCCATTTTGACAAACGTAAAACACTGCAGGAAAGGCAGCAAAAGCAACATATACCACTCCCCTAGTATTACAGTTGTATGAACTGTTATATGAAACAGACATTGTTTGAGCCTACTGAAATATTCACAGAATCGTATATAAATCTACACTGTAAACATGACCCACATTTTGAAATGCATTTATGTCTATTAGAACTAGTTGTTGCAACAGTGTTACTCTCAGTTTCTATCAAACTTTTTATGTTTGATAAACAAACAAAAGTGCCAAGAGACTCAAAAAACAGCTACTCGAAGTAATATCAGTTAAATGCTTTCATTCATTTAATATACGAACTTCATCAGATAAAGATGAAAAATTGGACAAGAACAGAAAATTTATACAAAAAACAGTGAGTAAGTAACCGATTAAAACAATCAAAGATTTAAATGTAAAAACATCCAATAAAAAGACCTTGAAAAACAATTAAATCACCCTGTTTTTAAGCAAACATTTAATATTAATGAGCCCATTCAACCCAGGTTTCTGATCAACTCGCAAGGCAATCTGCTATTTCAACCCCTTTATTTCTAAAGCAGTATTAAAATTATCAATACAATGCCTGGGATCTATACTATCCAATATAAAAAGGGAAAACAATGTCACATTCACAAGCATGTTTTGACAATGCATTTGTAAAATTATGCTTTTTAATGGCAGCACGGTGTTTGTAAATTATTTTATAAAGTCCTCTAACTGTTTTTCGAACGTAGTAACTTTCATAGTTTGAACAGTTAGCTAAATAAACCACACCAGTGCTTTTGCAACTAAATCTTTGTTTGCTCGTAACACTTTTTTGCAGATGTTTAAAATAAATGCTCTGTCCTGAATTTCATAAATCTGCATTGTTTCCAATCATGACAGGGATAGATGCCAACTGGACCACAAATACCTAAACCAGGTAGATAGTCACCAAACTCAAGCAAAGATTTAATATTGGACACCTTTTTGTAAATAAATTGTGGATGATCCCCACCACTCGAGCTAGATCGCAGTTCCCCAAAATGATTTTCCAGTTGTTATGCATTATTCTCATGATGTCATAGGAGTCAACACAAATGGGAGCAGGAAATGTAGAACTTCTATCAGCATGGCTTAAATCACAAGCACTTTCCTTCATTTAATATACAAACTTCCCACCACATATGTAAACAAATGTAGGAGGTCAGCTGAAAGTTGTTAGCACCTACTCTCCAAATAGGGAAGAATTGAGGGACACAATGAGAGTGCTAAGAATTGTATTCACAGTTGTTACTTAATATAACACAATCTTTTAGGTTAAATGATTATATCTCTATTATCAGTGTTTTAAAACTTTAAGGTGCTAAGCTGTGAATGTTTTATTTATTTTGTATATTTTACTTATTATGCATTCTAATAAGTTTTTTTTAATTAATATGAAACATATTTTTTGCATTGTTTGGAAACTTAACATTTAATTGAAGCTGCTCTTTGCTTGGTGACTACACCAGAGTGAGATTCTGCTATTTCCAAAGCCATCCACTGCTGAATCTACAAAAATAAGTATTATTTCAACTTTATTTATACTTTGGTCACTGTAATTTATCTATTTACTGTTTCATTTGCTGTCATTTTGCTGCATCCTTGCACTAATTAGCTGAACTGTTGCTTTAAGACACAGGCTACCTTGTGTCCACTAGATTCAGGATTGCTGTATCTAAATAGTATATTTGCCTACAATTGGGATCTAAAACCAGGCCATCTAACATTAAGACATTTGTTTCTGCAATGTTACAGTAAAAGTGTACCGTTACAAACTCACTTGAGTAGGGAATTGCTGCAGGAAGGCTCATTGTGTGCTTTCCTGATTAGTTGATATCTTTATATTTGTTTATTTGTGCTGAAATTTAAGCCTTCATTTGTGAGAAGCTGCTCTCCATGCAGCGGTGGTTGGCAGAGCTCTGTGTGGACACAAACACCTTGACAACAAGTTTTTCTTTAAATAACTATCAGTGTGACTATTACCATTCCTCTGCTGCTCTAGGAGCAACTCAGTTTCACGATAAGCAGTGTTGCTTTATTGGTTTACCTTTGACCTCACAAACTACACAATGTATAGCTCCCACTCATAGTCTGTGGGCTGCCAGCACTGTAGAATCAAATTAACCTATCTCTTTCCCTAAGAAAACACACAGTAAAATCCTGGTATCATGTATGGGTGGTTTCCCATCATATCTTTGGCCAGCCTGATGGACATGGGCATTCTGAGGCATTGTTTCAATTCTCTCATGTATACTGACAACCACTTACTCCTGAAACAAACTGATACTATATATGAGAGATGCAGTTATACTACGAAACTGGAGGCAAAGCTCTCACATGCAGACATATCCAACACCAAACAGGTTGTCAGCACACACACATCACCTTCCACTCTTAATAAGGACTTGACACATAAACCCACATATACGGAGGTACTCACTAGCAACCTACTAAAAGTCCAGAGGCCTCTCAATTGCTGCCTTCAGAAACCACACACAATAAAGTAAACATCAACCACAACACATAATAACAAACACACCAGTTTCTCAACAAACAAGGCCATAAAGTATAACACCATAAAACCCAATGTGCTGGTCATAAGTGACTCCATAGTGAGACACACAGATGTCCTCCTCATGAGGCTGGATAAGGGGAGAGTTATGGTTAGTTGCCTGTCAGGTGCTAGGATCCATCAGGTCACTCAAGCACTCAAGTCACTCAACCATAAGTACCAGTATGACTTTATCACAGCCCATGTGGCTGTGAATGATCTGAGACATACATCCCTGGACTATATGAAATTAGACATGACTGAGCTCTCATATTATGTAACACAGGCAGGCATGACCCTAGCCTTGAGTAGCATTCTGCCATCACCAAGGATAATGCCACAATGCAAACAAAAATGAGTGACATTAACAATTGGCTTAACTTCTGGTGTCAGTCCAAGGGGATCCAATATCTGTCAGCCTGGGAGGACATGGTTGACAGACCCCTCTGATTTGCCAGAGATGGTCTGCACATGTATTTTCTAGGCTTTTGAATACTGGCAAAGGCATTAGCCATCCCTATTGTAGCCTTTTTAAGCAATGTTAAAATAACCAACCTCCCAACATAATAGAATCTTCTCTGGATAGACTCTAGGTACTGCTGCTCAATGCTAAAGGTCTAATCAAGAAACTCCACTGCCTGGAAGCACTCCTCACCTTGGAAGATGCTGACATCCGTGCAGTCACCGAGACATGGTTTAAGGCCACAGAAAGTGCCCCGGTTGTGCAAGACTACAACTTCTTCCATACATTCAGACCACAAACTGAACGGGAAAGAACCAAATGAGTTGTATCCATCATCATTAAGGAAAAGGGGTCCATATTAAATCATCAAACGCTTAGAAAAGTGAAGGATGATTTATCGACCCCATGTAAGCAAAAGCTTACAAACTCGAACGTTTAGAACAGCTGTTCCAAAAAAAAAACACTTATAAAGTGGGGGACTTCACCCCCATACCCCCCGACATGGGGGGGCTGTACCCCCCACATCCCTCTACTTAAATATACCAACTCTGAGATCACACTTCAGTGATGAAAATGGCAAAGTAACGGATGCGGCCAAGCAATTTCTTTCCCAGGGAATGAATTTGCTTATATGCCGCTTCGTCATTTTGCCTTTTCGTCTTTTCAAGTTCGACCAAGACGCATCTGAAAGAATGCGTCTTTGGTCATTTAATAGGAACCCAGGAAAAGTGCACCTTGACACTAGTCAAACTGCATGACTCTCTCGAGCAACTCCAAGTCCAATTAACCATAGGCAAAATCCCCTAACAAATCTTTGCTAGTTATAGGTCTTCCACAATAAACCAGGAAAAGCTTACCATTTACCTGGACTTTCTGGAGTCACTTACCATGCAGCCCAACACCTTACTCATGAGTGATTTTAATTATCGTACCATTGACTGGAGAACATACACGGGTTCCTATTAAATTCTTTCACTTGAAAGCACGAAAAGGCAAAACAGCGAAACAGCATATAAGCAAATTCTTTCTCTGGGAAAGAAATCACTTGGCCGCTTCTGTTACTTTGCCATTTTTGTGACTGTAGTGCAGTCTGAGAGTTGGTATATTTAAGTAGGGGGGTGTGGGGGGTGAAGCCCCCACTTTATGTAATGTTTTACAATTGTTTTTTTTTTTTTTTCCTGGAACAATGATTTTTTTCCCTTGGAAACAAACTGCTGTTCTAAGCATTCAAGATTGTAAGCTTTTGCGTACATGGGTTTGATAAATCATCATTCACTTTTTTAAGCATTCGATGATTTAACATAGACCCAACATACACAACCACAAATGTGCTGGAACTGAGGGTCTTGGACTTTGTCAGTGTAAATGCCCTGGAACAGCTAGTCAGCACACCCAAGAGAGACTCAAATAACCTGGACATAGTGCTCACTAACATGTGGAAGTGCTGCACCCCACCCTGTGTAATATCCTCCTTGGTGAGACTGAACCATAAAGCAGTCTCTTTTGAAATAATTATACGCCAGATGCCCCATCAATCTATAAATGCTTAAGAATTTTTCAAAACAAATTACCCCTACTAAGTGATGCCATAAGAAACTTCAAAGCTCCCCCAAACATGGAAAATATGGATTCCTCTGCAGAAGTGCACACCAACTCCCTGTATAACCCCTTAAGCAGTTGTATAGAATCGACTGTACCTAACTGGATTAAAACCAGGTCTTGCTGAGAAAAACAAACCATACTAGTATAAACAGGCAATGCAACAAAAGAAAGAAACTAAATGTCCAAAAACAAGAGGAAACTGACTCAGCACAGAAAGAAATCCCTCACTAGTCTAGACAAACAAATGAGAGATCTGGTCAAGTCCTCCAAGGCAAACTGCAAAGCAAAAATAGCCTCCCCAGCTGAGGAAAATCATAAGGCATTGTTTAGCTGCATCCAAAATCTTAAGGGGAACGCCCAGCTATGCACAGAGCTGACTGTGCATTGCACCACCCATACTCAACCAGAGGAAATAGCCAACCTGCTAGCTGACAGATTTGGATTGGACTTCACCAACTTCCCCACCAGTCATCCCCCAAAGTATACCTGCCAATATTCCTCAGCCTATTACCTCAAGAAAGCAGGTCACTGCTGCACTGTCTAAAACCAAAAATACAGCATCAATGGGACCAGACAATATCTGAGGTTGCCTCTTAAAAAAATTAAAACATGACCTAGCAGACCCACTTAATAGCTTCCAGACTGACTATGTTTCAGTAGAATAGAGGACAGTAACAGTCATCCCTCTGCACAAAGGGGGACCACCAACATCATCAACCCTCCTTTTCCCATTTTCTACGAGGTTGGGGTGTTGTGCTAGCTGTCACCATCTCTCTTGATTCATTGCCACACTCCTGCCTTCTTCGACATTCATACCTGACAATCACAGATCTCTCACACAATCCATCTATCTCTTTGCTGGATGCTCGTTTTTTCTTACCTTCCTACTGTCTGTCCTAAATGTTCTTCACTATATTATCTTCTGCTTTTCTGCACATATGCCTGAACCACCGTAATCTATTCCCTTTAATCTTTTCTGCAATTAGTGCCATCTTAGTCAATGGGTGTGACTCACCTGCATCAACAGAGGGTCAGCAATGGTGGCTCAATGAGGGGAAAAGGGTCATGAGGACGGGGGAGATGAATAATCCAACTGAGACAGGTATTGTTTTGAAAGTAAATGGTGTTACCATTTATAATTAGTCATCTCAGTATTACCCCAGCTTTCACATTTGTCCCCTCACTAAGTTTTAACCTGACTGAGTTGATTGTGGAACTTAAACTTTTTACCAGAAAACTTAATTTTAAGTTTTTGTGGTTCAAGTAGTGATAAAATAATGCTCTTGTTTGAATGAAAGAATGACACAAGTCACTTAGTATCTGCTGCACATTTTCACAGACAGTGCTAACACAGTAATAGTCTTCTCGTCCCAGTCATGCCTGCTGTTGCAGGTCGTCTCTCACACAATCCATCCATCTGTTTGCTGGATGCCCTTGTTTTTTCTTGCGTTCTTCCTGTCTGTCCCAAATCATTTTCACCAGACTATCTTCTGCTTTTCTGCACCTGTGCCCAAACCATAATCTGTTCTCTTTGACTTTGCAACGCAGTAGCTGTCCCTGATTTTGGTCATGTGTTCACCATTATATTTAGCATTCTCCTTGCTTCTGATTCTTAAGATAGAATTTTGAGACACGTGTGGTGAGGGGGTTGCACATTGTACTCCAGCAGTGAGCTGAGAAGATACATTTCTATGTATCTAAAGTAGCAAGTTGACCTTAATTTTTTTTCACTTTCCATCACAGTTAAACATCAGCATCCTAATCAATAAGAGCATGCTCTATGCGGTGGTCTGAGCAGGATGCCTATGATAGCAATTGATCATTGTCAGAGTGTTGTACTGAGTAGCATTGCCATCTAACAGCACTTTTGAGTCTTTGGCTGTGATTCCTTCTGTGTGGAATCTGCATACACTTCCTGTCTTGGAGTGGGTTTTATTCAGGTTTTCTGGTTTCATCTCCCAGGCTCTCAGCTGTATGATACATGCCTCTGGCCATTTATACTTTTACATTTGTCCAAATCTACCACCAGATTTTCAGTGTTCCAAGTTTGTTTTTTTAATGTTCGTTCTTGTGAGCTTTTGTCCTTGCTTCTGATAAGTACCCATGTGTGTGTGTGTGTATATATATATATATATATATATATATATATATAAATAGAGAGATTAGCTAGATTAGATACAGTTATATATATAAATATTATATATACATTTAGCAATGCAAGTGCTGTACATAGGTTCATAGGTTGGTACTAGGCTATTGGACCTAGGGCCTATACAAGCCTAGCATAACAATTCCCCTAGTTATTTCTTCCCACAATATTTACTTCCCTGGACCCCTGATTAGCAGGGTGACTGACTTGATCCCAGGGGTGAATTTCCTATCTCCCATCCAATCATCAAGGTTCCTTTTGAAGAGATCCAAAGAGGCACTCTGCTTGACATGTATGGGCAGTCTATTCCAGAGTCTGGGGAACCTCTGGTTCAGGAACCTATCCCTCCAGCATATTTTGTTCATTGTGATGACAAGATTTAGATCCCTGGAGTGTGTGGCTCTGAGGGATTGGGATTTCAAGTGTAGCATGTCCAACAGCTCTGGGTTTGACATGGCCTTGTATGTTAAGCAGAGATCGCTTCTGAGTAGACGATGTGTGACAAAGTATAGTTGGAGTTTTTTTAGATGGTCAGCAATAGGGCATCTGCTTTAGGTCTGTGATTCTTTTAGTGAGGTATTTCTGTTGCCTTTCCAGTTGTTGCAGGTGTCTTGAGAGGTACATACCAAACGGGACGTTGCATTCTATAATGGGTCTAATGAGGGATGAGTAGAGTGGGACAATGACCTCTTTTCTGGATGAAAAGCCCTTAGTGATGAGGTATGTCACATAGAAGGATTTTCTGACTGTTGTGGCGATGTGGTTATCAAAGGTGAGACCACTGTCCACCTGTGTCCCTAAGTCTCTTATCACACATTCAGTGTTAAGTGTACTGCCACCTATGTGATAATTCACAGGTACATGTTTTTTCCCAAAGGGGATAACTATACATTTCTTGGCTTGAGCCCATGGCTGTAGCACCAAGCATCTGTTTCTGTAAGGCCCTTTTGTAGAATATCCACATAATTTGTGGATTCAATAATGGCTTCCAGTTTGCAGTCATCTGCAAACTTTGTTAGCCAGAGTCCCTTAGTGTTGGCCTGTACTTCAGAGAAGTAGATGCCAAACAAGAGTGGTCCCAGGACTGAACCCTGAGGTACTCCACTTGTCACTTGTCTGGAGCTGGATTTAGAGTCGGCTACTTTTACAGTGTGGGTTCTGTCAGTAAGCCAGTTGACAACCCATCAAGTGATGTAGGGATTAATGCCCAGCTTAGTAAGTTTATCTATGATTCCAGAGTGGAGGATGGTGTTGAAGGCCTTGGCAAGGTCCAGATAGGCTGTGTGGACCACCTTACCCTCGTCCACAGCTCTGGAGACTGATTTGAAGAGTCAATCAGGGTCAGGAGACAAGATCATCCCTTTTCAAACCCAAACTGGGTGGGGTCCTGTGATTGAAGGTTGCCAATGTCTTTGCTTATAAGTTCAATGATAATATGTTCCATGGCCTTGCAGATCAGAATCATTCCAGGGGAATCCACATAATTGTAGCTTATCTCATCCAATTAGATAGTAGTACCAGAAGATGATGTTCTTTTCAAAAGTGGTACACATTTACCTAAGATAATAAGTACAGTGGTAATGTAAACGGGCATCTGGTTGAAGTATCTCAATGCCTAATGTTCTTCAGAAAATAGCAATGGCTACCACCTCTGAAACTACATAAAGAGCAGTTTTGCTTAAAGGGAGGTTATGATTAATTAAAACACCAGGAGCATTAAACACAGACAGCCATGACAGTGTGGGCCAAGTATCATACAGTTGTGGGAGGGTAGTAAGCTTATCAGGCAGGATGCTGTGAACAGAGCTCTAATAGACTATTGTCTGGTGCATATGGTGGCCACATGAAAGACGCACTTTTGGGAAGATATTATTTGGTTCACAAGGTACATGTAATTATTTGAGAAACAGTGTGCAATGACTCTTCAGATCAGGCAGTATGGTAATTAAATTTAGGTAAGTAATACAAACCATTATCTGAACTACAACGTCATACTGCTAGCCAGGATTTGGTGCCTGTCAATACACTCTGAAGGTCTGTTGCTCACTCAGTTTGTACATTTTTGGGGTGCCTTAAGAAATTCAGAAATGCAGCTGACTTTATCTTACATTGACACGTTCACAACTCCCATGGCTTCCACTCAGATCTGTTCTAAGAACATGAGATAAGTCTTTTAAATTTGTCCGCACTTTGGCATATGCAGATCTACATTTGAAAGAGATACTGTCTATGCTAGAACATGTCTTTATAATGAGCATATCTTCTCCTGTCTCCAACAAAATGTATGTAGTGCATGTCAAGCAACAAACTCAGGTTTATAGCTAATTCTCAGTGGAGGGAACACCATTTTTTTTTTATTTTTCTTTTCTAAAGCAAAACAACTTCCTTTTGTCCACAGAGGTAAGTTGCTGCCAGCCTTCCTGACTTACAAGCTACTTTATCTAGGGAACCATCCTTCTTTATTAAAAGAGCTGAGATTTAATGAGCCTTTTGGATCCCTCAATTCATCCAGCATTTCCCACCTTACATTTGCCATTCCTTGTGTCACACTGGACACAAATTCCAAAGTATTTTCCGTAGTTTTCACAACACTTTGGATCTGTCTTGCTTCGGAAAAAAGGTGACATTCGTCATGCTTATCCATTCATAACAGAATAATAACATTCCTCACATAATACGCTTGCTGGCATTGTCCCACTGGGGTCATCTAGCCTACTTTTTTGCTAAAGTAAATTACTGCAACACCTTAACTTTCAGTATTTATGCCACTTGTTGGTTGGTGGCTGCACTCATATTGTCTTTTATCAAGTTGCTTTACTTGTTGTAGTGGATTTATTTCTATAAGCGTGAAGAAAATCTTCTCATTCTTTATTGTAAGTAGAACATGCCTGAAAAGGGCCAGGTAGTCCAGTCCACCTACCTACTAACTAATAAAAAATAAATAAATATCGGTTGTTTGATTGATTAATAAGCCTCACAAACAGTGTACCTGGATCAGTACATTACCTATGCTGGAATACTTGGAACATGCCGGCATACTTCTGTCATGAAGAGAGAAGAGTATTACACTCTGATGTACTGCTTGCATTTATTTTGTATTTATCTTTAACCATAAGCATCAGTAAAAGTTATGTAACTGTGGATAAAAAAAAATAAAGATCTATTTGTGAAAACATTTTATTTGTTGTTCTGTATCCCACCAGCTTTTCTGTGTATTTGCCATTTTTATATATTCTGCTACTTCATAGTGATAAGAGAAAAAGTAAATCATGTCCTCTCTGTAACAAACTTCATCTCTGTATTTCTGGATCCCGATTCCATGGCACTGTCGTGTACCCGCCTCTGAAACAACAAAGGAAATGCTTTCTTGAAGGACTTCCTGAAGCTGTCTCCCATGAAGGCATACACAATAGGATTAATGGAGGAGTTGGCATAGGACATGCAGTTGGCCCAGGTCTTTATCTTATAGGTCTCATAGGTGGCTTGAAACTTCACATAGAATCCTTGAAAAAGTATGAACAGCTGGATAGGCCCCCAGCACACTGTAAATAGAAGCACAATCACAACCACCATCTTTGTGACTTTGGCCCTCATGGCAGCTGACCTTTCTGAGAGGTGCTGAATGTTCTGGAACAAGAAACCAAGATTAGGGAAACTGACAGACAACTGAATAACAGTATAGGAACCAGATACAATACAATTTAAGATGCAACATTATTGGCTTACAGTGAGTGTACATGCAGTGGGAAGATTTTAGACTACAGTCTACTGACTGCAGTTTTTTCTTATTTGTGCAGAGATGCCTCGAACCACACATTTAGCAAGCACTTCCCTAGGAGCAACATACAAGATTCTTGGCTGTTGCTACATTTATGGAACGCTACACTTGAGACAGTCACCTGAGTTGCACAACACTTAAAAAGCAATGATGATAGCTGACTGTAGTGTTAAAGAAATACATTATACAACACCACTGACACTTGTGAGCTCAGGAAATACCCAAAGAAATACATTATACAACACCACTGACACTTGTGAGCTCAGGAAATAAGAAATAAATAAATTAGCACCACTGACTGACATGAGCTCAGGAAATACCTACCCAAATGCATTATAAAGAAATGTATACACCACACTCACTGACACTTGCAAGAAAAAGAAATACATTATACAATACCACTGATACTTGTGAGCTCAGGAAATACCCAGGTACGCATGTCTCCTTGTACTGAATTATACTGAATTAAACAAATTGTACTTCAGGTCTTATTAGTCAAATGGCCATGGGGCATCCGACTCTCAGTATAAACAATTCTATTCTCTCTTATAAAGACTCAGTCGCAGACCGTCTTGTGTCACATTTGGATCATCCTTCATTGCATGCAAGCAGTGATCAGTGGCTCATACTGAGGTCCAGCTACTATATTGTATTCAAAAAAATGAAATAGCAAGGATAGCTCTCCTTTTTGGGGGATGTGGGGATTCATTGTCTGGGGCATGATTTCCCTTGTCAAGACAGCAGCTGTAACATACTGCTGCATTACATAGGAAATAGTGTGCTTATGCAGCTATATTTATCTATCTATACAGAAAGATAGATAGATAGATAGATAGATAGATAGATAGATAGATAGATAGATAGATAGATAGATAGACAGACAGACAGACAGACAGACAGACAGACAGACAGACAGATAGATAGATAGATAGACAGATTAGATAGATAGATAGATAGATAGATAGATAGATAGATAGATAGATAGATAGATAGATGGATAGATGGATAGATGGATAGATAGATGATAGATAGATAGATAGATAGATAGATAGATAGATAGATAGATAGATAGATAGATAGATAGATAGATAGACAGATAGAAAACACTTCCTGGATGTATAGGCACACACCTTCAAGATATCATTCTGCAACCAGCTTAACAGGAATACAAATGGGGAAGGAAGAAAGCAAGGATTTTTTTTTCATCTTGGATCAAACCTCCACATCCTTAAGCCACCAGCAGACTGGCATGAGTGGAGACCTTGATATATAAGGGGTTTGGGGGCTATAAGAATGCACGTCTCATACCCTGCATATGTGTCAAACCAGAATCTATATAATGGTTATGTTAATGGGCTGGTATCTTAATTTATTTAATATAAGCCCATTAGGTATAAGTGTGAGTTTGCAAGAGTAACATGGAAGTATTATTGTGTTGCTGTGATCTGAGCAGAATTACGTGGTTTACAAATGGAGACTGAAGGACTCAAACCAAGGACTACAGGATGATATGCAGTCTCCACTCATAACTTTAATTTAGGTGACAGACATGCCAGAATGGTAGTTAAGTAATGCATTGAAAGTAGCCAGGGCCCATAACCCCGACGCTGCTAGACAAAAAGGTTACACTGCTAAGCAGCACAGTGATACGTTTTAACAGCCATCATATTTCATACCATCTATTCTACACTTCAGCACTAAAGAAGAATATTTCAAGGTCCCTCTACGGTCTATATAATGGCTCTTATACATTGACTTTCATATCCTTATATCATTAACTAAAGCATGTCTGGCTCTGTTTGGCTGGGCTGCAAAGAACTGTACAACAGGTGTCCAGCTGTGTGTTTTGCTCACTATACCTGACCCAATCACTGAGCCCTCTTATCATAGGGTCATAGGAGATTACTAGGCTACCAAACTGGAGGTCATTTTAAGCCTAGCCGTATCAACCCAATGTAATATCGTAAAAGTACTAGTTAATACCCAAGATTGCATTTAGTGATGACTGCCCATGTCCAGGAGGGTGGTGGGTGCTATCCCCGCTAAGAATTTGCGATGCCCCATCCACTCATCTAGGGTCCTCTTGAACAGTGTCATAGAGGTGCTCTGCTTTACATGAATTGGTAACCTGTTTCAAAGATGTAGCAGTTGCTGGGAAATAAACCTGTCCCTCCAGCATGTCCTATTTAAGTCACAGGCCATATTTAGGTTCCTGGATCGGGTATCCCTAGACTCATTTGATTTACGAATATGCAGTAAGTTCATTAGGTTTGCATCTTGGGTTGCTCTGTAGGCCAGGCATAGGTCTCCCCTAAAAAGTCTATATAATACAGAGTACAGTGACAGGAACTTAAGTCAGTCTGTGTAAGGCACATGTGGGAGCCCCTTGATCTTCTTTGTTAGAAACCTCTGAGGTCTCTCTAATTGCTGTAGGTACTTAGCATTGTACATACCAAATGGGGCACTATACTTAATTATGGGCAAGATAAGTGCTGAGTGTAGGGGGAGGGGTTATAACCTCTTTTGTTCTCAAGGCAATGCCTTTACTAATGAAGTGAGCTACATGGAAAGCTTTCCTTACAATGGTAGACACATAGTGGTCAAAGTTAAGGTCGCGGTCAATGTGTGATCCCAGCTCCCTTACCACTTCATGGGTACTTACGGTATTGTTGTTGATTTGATCATGTGAAAGGACATTATTTGTGCCAAAGGGAATGATGATGCAATTAGGGTAGTGGAAATAATTATTTATTTTTAGTAGTAAAAGGGCTGATGCTGCTATCTGTGTAACTGGTGGAAATAACTAAGTGCTTTTCAAGAGAAATTAACTGGTCTTGAGTCCTGGGCAAATTCTCAGTACTTAGGCAACAAGCATGCCATTATCGATCATCAGTTTGAATTTTTTCTTTGTTGCTTAAATTGTTGAGAATTACATGGCGGCACTGGACAAATTCTTGGACAAATTCTTCACCACCACCCCCACCCCCCCGGGTAACAATAGGTTGTTATGGACAGGTTGCTTGAATTTTTACTTTGCTCTTTAAATTGTTGAGGCTTGCACAAATGTGCAACAGGTCTCTTCCTGTGCACTCTGCTTACCTGAATTGGCCAACTGACTGATTCATCTTTAGTTAAGAAAGTAGATATTATTATTTTATTTAAATAAAGGGCTTCTGCTTCTAATTATGTAACTACTTGAGCTAAGTGTTTTGAGTGGAAAGTAACTCTGATAGCTTTCTGGATGAATTCTTAATCCCTAAGTGTTATTTTGTTGTTTATATTGGTAAGACGTGTAAACATCTGTGTTCAAGTTGGATGGAATGCACAGAGCTGCACAACAGGTGTCATACTGTGTGTGCTTTGCTTATTGGACTTGACATACTCATGGATCCTTCCTCAGCTACAGAAATGGAAATTATTATCCATTTATTTTGAATATCAAAAGCATATCACTGCTAATTGTGTAATTGTTGTTTGAACTAAGTGCTTTGTGAGAGAAAAAAAAAATTGCCTGCTGCCCTGGGTGAATTCTGAGTCTCCAGGCAACAAGTAGGCAGTTATTGACTAGCTGTTTCCTTTTGTCTTTCCTGCTGAAACTGTTGAGACTTGGGCATTGCTGTGCTCATTTTAGCTGGGCTGCAGAACAGGTCTCCTGCTTTGTGCTCTTCTTACCGGATTTGATCAACTCATTGATTCCTATTCAACAGGGAAGTAGAAATTATTATTACTTTATTTTTAAACAGCAGATGGTTACTTTTATTAGTTGTGTAACTTTTAGAATTAATTATTTCGTGAGAAAAAAAGAACTTCTTTGTTGTCTTAGGTGAACTCTCATTGCCCAATGAACAAGCAAACTGTTATTGATTGGTTGTTTGGATTCAACTTCGCTATTCAAATTGTTGAGACTTTCATACCGTTCAACTCTATCTGGATGGGCTGCAAAGAGCTGTATGTCCTGCATACAGGATTTAACCTATTCAATGGACCCTCTTCTACCACAGAAGTGCAATTTCTATTATTAATTTACTTTAAATAGCAAACTCGTGGTCTGTGAAAGAAATAACCCAGCTGGTGTCAAAGGTGAATTCTTAACCCCAGCCAATAATTAGGCTGTTACTGACTGCTGTTTTTCAGTTTGTTAAGTAATTGCTGGTATCTTTCACTGTTTGCAAAGCAATATGTTCTTCTTGCTCTGTTTTCCTGCCAAGCAGTGTTTAAATAACTGATTTGTTTGCTGTTTAAAACATTTTTTAGAGTCTCTTTGCTGTTTTTCGGGTGTTTAAAATGTTTTTTTAGTGTCTCACTGTTATTTATCTGCTGTGTTAAACATTTCTTTATTGTTTCTTGCCTAAATTAGGGTAGCTAGTGGCTGTAGCATATTCCAAATACACATTTGTTGCATCTGGGTCTGTTTGTAGTGGCTGTTGTATTCTGAGCACATTTTCCAACCCATCTTTGATTGGAAGGGGCACTTCTGCACCCTTGTGAGAGAAGTGCGCTGAGTGGAACCTGTCTGGTGAAGAGTGGTTGGTCTAGGGCTTGGTGTAAGCACCCTCATTAGTCCTTTTTATTTTTAAGTTTTTAGGTTCCGGTATTTATTTAAGCCCCACATTTAAGAGGATTTCTGCTTGTTTGTGCTCTGCTAGTCATCGTGCACTGCCTCTCAAATGTGCCTCCTAGCTGGACAGATAACTCTGACACTTTTTCCCTTAGATACATCTGTAGCCCATTAGTCTCATCCTCATCCCTAGTACTTTTCTGGTCTAAGAAATACTGCTAGTGAGCTGTGACCTATTAAACCACCAGCAAAAAAACAAAAAAAAAAAATGACAGAAATATCCATCTACTGAGCACCTCCTTGATCAGTCCTGAACCTCCCCTTTTGTGATAACAGTTCTTCAGTCTAGCATTATGGACAGTTGGACTACCATTGTTTTTCCTGCCAACCTTGTTGAGTTAGGTCTCCTGAGGCAGTGTAGCAGTTGCCTCATGTACACTGGCAAGCCTCTACTAATAACTCACTCTAGTACAGAGTGCGGGAGATGTATCTGCACCAAATACCTTGAATCCCTGCTCTCTCATACTCGAAACAGTAACACTGAAGAGGTTGTCAATCCAGCCACCACTACTCATGCACATTGTACCACTGCTCATAGTATGTATCAAATATATTAATCAACATACGCAGAGGTTCTCTCAAAAAAGCTTACCAAAACACAAGAGACCTCGAAAACACAAGACTGCTGCAACTAACACAGTTCTCACAGCACCCATGACACATAGCAACATCAGTGTCTCACCTACCAAGCCTATAAGGCCTAACACTCAAGAAACAAATATTCTTAACAAACAGAAAAACATCTTATTTTATTGTATGGGATAATTTACAAAATTTGTTAAAAAAATTTTAATTTCAATAGCATGATATTTTAGTTTAATTAATTGATCTGATTGTAGTGGATGTCTTTGTAAATACTTTAGTTGTTTTGTTGAATATTATAATAATACCTATTTTTAATTACTTGTATAAAATTGTTATGATATTTCTCTTATATGTTAAAACAATAAACTTGTTTTGAAAAAAAAGAAACAAATATTCTTGTCATTAGAGATTACATAGGGAGACACATGGATGTCCCACTCACCAAGTCAGACAAGGAGAAAGTCACAGTCAGCTGCCTGTCTGGTGCTTGGATTCATCAGATCACTCATGCACTCAGGTCTCTCAGTAACAAGTATCGTTATAACTCTGTCATAGTTCATGTTGGAGAGAATGATCTGAGACATACCTCGCTGGACTATATGAAGAGAGACATGACTGAGTTCTCTGAGTATGTGTCATAGGTAGGTATGTCTGTAGCCTTGAGCAGCATACTACCCTCACCTAGAATGATGCCGCAGTATAGACAAAAATTATTGATTTCAATAATTGGCTTAGTTTTTGGTGTCATTCAAAGGGGATCCAGTTTCTGTCAGCCTGGGAGGTCATAGTCGACAAATCTCACTGCTTTGCCAGAGACAGTTTGCACCTGGCACCACTAGGCTTTTGGCTGCTGGAAAATCATCTTGCCTCCCCTATTGTGCCTTTTTAGGCAAGGTCATGAAAACAAACTTACCAACGTGAAATGTGCCAATCTTAACAAAATAAGGATTATGCTCCTAAACGCTAGGAGCTTAAACCAAAAACTGCACACCCTGGAAGCAGTTCTATCAATGTAAGATGTAGATGTCTGTGCAGTCACAGAAACCTGGTTCAAGGCCTCAGACAGTATCCTGGCCTTGCAAGGCAACAATGCTTTCCACAACTTCAGATCACAAAATGAACGTGTGGGAACCAAAGGAGGCAGTGTTTCTATCTATATTAGAGATAAATTCACCTCCCGTCTAGTTAGACTGGCCAACTCCATGGAGTTTCTACAAATTCAGGTAACTATGGCTAAGACCCCCCCCATTCAAGTCATAGACAGTTATAGATCCCCTGCATGGGTCATGATGTGCACGAAGCCTACTTGACCAAACTGGAGTCAATCCAAATATTACCGAACACTCTGGTAATTGGGGATTTCAATTATCCCACCATCAACTGGGAGACCTACTCTAGCTCTATCTCCCTAGCACAAAAGTTCCTTGACTTTGTTAACTCAAATGTCCTGGAAAAAACTATTCATACACTGGCAAATGGAACTTTTTCCATCTAAACATATTAGAGCTGGTCCTCACTAACATGACAAACAGATGCACTGCCACAACTGCCTGACCCTCATTAGTTAAATCTGACCACAAATTAGGTACATTTGAGCTGGCACTAACACCAGAACTCACAAAGAGCAAATTCATAGTAAAAACTTCACCGAGGCAAACTATACCCTCCTAGGTGTAGGTATAAATGCATTCAAAGCCCCACCCCCAGCTGGAAGTGGTAATTACAACAAAGCTTACACTAAAGCCCTGTACATTCACTTGCATAAGTGTATAAACTTGGCTGTTTCAAAGAGAATCAGAGGCAGACCCCAAGTAAAAACAAGCCCTGGTGGGCATCCAGCATCAACAAACTTTAGAATAAATGCAAAAAGTTGTCCAAGAAAACTAAGGTGAGGCCCCAACAATGGAAAAACACCTTCCTCAAACTCAATAGGCAAATAAGACAACATGTTAAATCCTCTAAGGGCATCTTTGAGAAAAACTTAACAAGCACAGCCAAGGATAACCATAAGGCCACCTACAGCTATGTATGTAGCCTAAAAGGTAGGATCCAAGCATGTGCTGAACTTGTGACAAATGATATCAAACACACTGACTCCACAGAGATAGCAAACCTGCTACTGGATAGATTTGGCAAAAATGTCACTCCCTTATCCCCTCCAAACTTATCACAAACCTTGCCCACAACTCCCCCCCCCACATATCTGAAGAGCAGGTCATTAAAGCCTTGTCCAAGGCAAAAAATACAGGATCTATGGGATTAGATGGCATCCCAGGCTGTCTTCTAAACATGGTAAAACATGAACTAGTATCACCATTAAGTATCCTATTCAATCATAGCCTAACCACAGGCTTTGTTCCTGCAGAATGGAGAACAGCAACAGTTATTCCCCTCCACAAAGGTGGCCTAGCAACAAACTCGTGGAATTGTAGACCCATAAGTCTGACCAGCCTTATATGTAGGACCATGGAGCATATCATTATGGACTTCATTATTAAAGACATAAGCGACCTCCAAACCCTGGATCCAACCCAATTCAGATTCGTCTAGGGCAGATCCTGCCTGCTAAACCTGGTGGATTTCTTGGAAAATGTGACCATGGCCATTGATGAGGGCAAATCTGAGCACACAGCATACCTTGACTTGACAAAGGCTTTTGACACAATCCCACACTCAGGCATTACCGATAAACTTAGCAAACTGAATGTAAACTCCTTTGTTGTAAGATGGGCTGCCAACTGGCTTAAAAACTGGACACACACTATCAAAGTGGGTGACTCCACATCACCCAGCAGACTTGTCACCAGCAGGGTACCACAAGGGTCAGTGCTGGGCCCCCTATTGTTTGGTATATACTCCTCAGAAGTTCAGACCAAAACTAAGGGGTTGTGGATGACCAAGTTTGCGGATGGCTGTAAACTTGGTGCAACTATTGAATCCCCAAATTATGCCAATATACTTCAGGAGGGTCTTATGTAGACTAATGACTAGTGTCATAGTCATGGTCTCAAACTGAATGCAAAGAAATGCATCATCATTCCCTTCAGCAAAAACAATGTCCGTTCGCACTATCAAATCAACAACAATACCCTATGTACCTACGAAGTGGTAAGGGATCTGGAATCACAAGTAGACTGCGACCTTAACTTTTACCACCATGTGTCTACTGTAGTAAGTAAGGATTTCTACACAGCACACTTGATTAGTAAAGGTATCGCCAAACAGCAAAGGAGGTTATAACCCCTCTATGCTTATCACTAATCAGGCCCATAATTCAGTATAATGCTCCTGTTGGCATGTACCGTACAAAGCATCTGCAGCAATTGGAGAGACCTCAGAGGTTTTAAACAAAGATCAAGGGACTCCAGCACATGCGTTGCACAGACCAACTAAAGTCTCTGTCACTATACGCTGTATTGCATAGGCTTTTTAGGGGAGACTTATGCCTGGCTTACAGAGCAATTTCAGACCCAAACCTAATGAATTTGCTGCAGATCCGTAAATCAAACAGGACTAGAGCTACCCATTCCAGGGACCTAAATATGGGATGTGACTTGAATATGACATGCAGGAAGGATAGATTTGTCTCCCAGTGACTGCCATGTCTTTTGAATAGCCTACGAATTCATGTGAAACAGAGCAGCTCTATTACACTATTCAAAAGGAACCTGGACGAGTGGATGGGGCACTGTAAATTCTTACCAGGAATAATGCCCACAACCCTCTTGGACATGGGCAGTCATTACTAAATACAATCCTGGCTATTTCCTAAAATATCTATGGTATTACATTGTAATGAAACGGCTAGGCTTGAAATGACCTCTGTGTCAACAGCCTAATAAACTCCTATGATCCTATGAGCCTATGACAATTTGTCCTTTTACTTTACTTGTTCAAATTATTAAGGCTTGCATGCCACTACAGTTCTTTTACTAAGGCTGCAAAGAGCTGCACAGCAGGCCTCATTAGGCTAATTAATGAGCATAATGTTACAGAATCATGTAGATACTTCTACAACAATTTCACCAAACACAAAGAAACCGAAAATGCTTTGCCGAAATCACTTTCAAGGGTGTCTATGTTTAGGGATGTCCCCACACCTCCAGGACTTAGATATACCTAATCTGAGGTCACACAACAGTAGAGAAAAAAGAATTCTCCACTATTGCCAAAAGTGCTATCACTAAACATTTTCACTCAAACTGCATTCACAGAAACTGTTAAACTGACAGGGTTCAAATTTAACAGCACCTTCCCCCATGTAAATTTGTTTGAGAGTAGGATTGTCAAGGTAACTGCAGAACCATTAAAATGAAGTAGTTATTCTTTTGGATATGCTGTCCTACTCAGCTGTAACCACAATTTGCATTTCCACTAAAAGAAAACATGCAGTGGTATTATTTATAAGTGGAAGTAAATGCATCCTTAACCTCCATTTATCTAGTAGTTCTAAAGGAGAAGAGGGCTAAAGAAGAAAGCAGTTCGTAAACAATATTAATGAAAAATACAGTTGCTGATATGATTAAAGTGAGGTCTAATACAGTAAAATAATGCCAGCTAGTAGGCAGAAGCAGGAAGAAATGTATAGCATGTGACAAATGGGTGAAACAGTGGTACAACAGCAGCAATGTGGCAAAAAGTCAACAAAAAGTCAACAAAAAAAATGAATGACTATTCTTTAAAAATGTCAAACATGAAAATAGATACTGCAGTCTTTGAAGGGCATTACCTTCAGTTCCTTAGCCACACCTCTCCCTGGTTAATGATATAGCTCACTATAATTGTACATTGAGTTAAGTATTATATCACACATACACATAAATGCATACTGCGGGTGGAATACCTGGAAATGATTGCCTACTGGCTCCACAACAGGTTGCCCCATACGTTTTAACATAAAGGTGTAGCAGATGCATATTGTGATGAGAGGCAACAGGTAGACAGCTAAGAATGTGTAAAGCAGAAAACCTTTCTGTAGCGTCTCAGTGGGGAAAACCTCAATGCAATATGTTCGGAGTCCATACCAGTACCCAACCTCTGTTCTGTGATACATGGCCATAGGCAAAGATAGGATAAATGAACCTGTAGAAAAAGAGATCACACGTATAACTGAACGCCAAATGGAAAACATCTATGGAAGAGCACAAGATTTACAGATCTTCTTAAACTAGCATTACAATTGATGAAAATGATTTACACACGTAGTAGTATTATATACTTAATTATCGTGGGAAAAAGAGAAAATCATAATCAGTGATAAATGTGCATTATCTGTTGACAGTGATGAAACTATGATAAAACATGGCTTTTTAAGCAGTGCACTGAGTTCCTGACCTAGAACAATTGGAGTGATTTTTTAAATTTCTCTCTTGCCCAGCATTTAATTCATACTGAATCCCTTTCATTCTATGAGTTCTGAATTGTCACATTTTGTCTGCAAACTTCACTATAAACAAAGACATATAATCAGAGTGCTCCGGAGACAAAGGAAACACCCTTGCATTTAGCACAGAGGATTAAGGCTATGAGTTGTTAACAAGATGCTTCCCCTGATCCAGAGTTTGATCTCATAAGCATCCATTTGCCTACTGTGAGACTCAGACTAAATGAGAAACTGCTCTTGCTCTGAGTCTGAAAAACAACTATGTGGATTAGTATTCCACCCAGTTAACAATCACAAACAAATAAATAAAATCCACATATGAAAATGTCTGCCAAAAGTGCAATTAAAATTCAAGTTCCAAAGAAGTAGTCAACATACCTGTAGGTTTCCAATACTGAATTAAGGAAAACCCTAATAATGCCCTGTCTATCATGTTAAACAAAATGCTGCCACATGGATACATCCTTTACATATGGTGACAAGCAAGAGTGGTACCAGTGCATAAAGTGGAGTCCCGGTATATCCAAACACTTTTAGGTTTATAAGTTCATAGATAAGTGCTAGGCTAGCTGTCCTTGTGGACCATTTTAGTCCTAGATGATTTTCCTTTTTGTGGTCAAATTAACCTTTCCCATTTGGTTAGAGATTAGTCTTACCCATCCCGTGGTCGATAATTACATATTGCCCCTAATAAGAATAGCTGGGTTCATACCACAGAAAGTTTGAGGGGGGCCGATGCATGGGACAAAGCATTTATGAGCTGCCTCTGTCCATTAATAGTACAGGAGGAAGTCCAGTGGTATTTTTTTTTCTTTGTTTCCTATCCATAGATCCAAGTTGTGCTTGAATATGGACAATAATGAACTTTGTTTTATGTAGATGGGGAGTCTATTCCAAAGCATTGATATCCTCTGTGAGATATACCTGTCCCTCAGATCTGGTCTGTTGATACTGAAGAAGAGGTTTAGATCTCTAGACGTAGTATTTCTGATGCCATTTAACTTGCTCATGTGCAGTAAATAAATCAGTATTGGGTTACAGGATGCTTTGTATGCCAGAAACAGGTAACCTCTTAACAGTCTGTAGGATACCGAGTATCATTTGACCCATCACTTTTAGACTCATTAACTCACCAGTATGGTATGCAAAATCATAGAAGGAGTCATAAATGGGATTATCCAAAAACACACAGGTTTATATGGATTTGGATTTCTTAAGGGAAAAATCCCTCCTTTTCAGTCTTGTTGCATTCCTTGAAGAAAGACTGATAGAGCAGGCATCTCATCTTACCCTTGCTAAGGCATGTGATAATATAGCTAAGGCCAAAATGTGCTAATCCTAAGGCTGCCCCTACCCCCTACCTCTATCCCCAACATCAGTCCTGCACATTAGCATATGAAACACCCTTTTCCTAGCCATATCATTACTCAAGTTTGTTTTTTAAATTTACCAGTCAGAAAATGAGACTATTATTTTTTAATAGTTTAATTTTGTGTTGGATGCACTGTCAGAGATGTTTGGTGGGCGGATTGGTCTGACGAGAGATGCTTTTTCTTAGCTGTGATACAGAATTGGAATTGTCTAGACATGGTAAGGCGTTGCTGTGTCTAATTATGGTGGCTGTCAAAAAAGCAATTACTAGAAAATGGAAATCAAAATCTAAACCACCTATATTAGAATCATAGGATCATAGGATCATAGGAATTTACTAGGCTATTAGCCCTGAGGCCCTTACAAGCCTAGCCAACAATTTAACCCATGTTCCAACAAGTCAGCACTCTATACCACTGTCAAGCAGGGACACAGGTGGAATCCCAAGGGTGTATTTTCTGTTCCACATCTAGCTATCCAGGTTGCGCTTAAAAAGGGTTAATGAGGTACTCAACTTGACATGGAGAGGGAGTCTGTTCCACAAAAGGGTAGTCTCTGGGGCACAAATCTGTCCCGTCAACAAGTCCTATTGATGTCACAGACAAGGTTGAAGTTGCGCGTGCAGGTTACTTGAGTGGAGCTTGACTTCCTGATATGCAGCAGTCCCATCAAGGAGGATTCTGAGATTGCTTTGCATGCCAGACAGAGGTCACCTCTGAGGAATCTGTAGGAGACTGAGTAGTGGGACAGGGCCTTTAGCCTATCTGTGTAGGGTAGATGTTTGAGGTCCAGCTGCTGCATGTGTTTTGTGAGGTACATGCCAAAAGGGGCATTGTACTCAATAATGGGTCTTATAAGGGAAGAATACAGGGGTGTTATGACCACCTTGTCCCTGAATGAGATACCCTTACTAATGAGGTGGGCCATGTAGAAAGCTTTCTGTAGAATGAAGGCAATATGGTGGTCAAACGTCAGTTTGCTATCAACATGGGTGCATGCTTAGGACCTTATTATCAATGTGATAATCTGTGGGGACGTCGCTCTCCCCAAAAGGGATGATACTGCATTTTTGGCAATAGTGTAAGGCCACATTTCTGGCATCAGTCATTTGTTTGGGTGATACCCTCTTGGAGGATGTTCACATCAATAAGGGAATTGATGACAGCACCCAGACTGCAGTCATCTCCAAACTTGGTCAGTCATAGCCCTCTGGTTTTGGCCTGCACCTCAGAAAAGTATATCCCAAACAGCAGAGGCCCCATGACCAATCCTTGGAGTACACCACTCACTGCTTGAGGTGGCTTCCACTATTTTTACTAGGTAGGTTCTATCAGTGAGCCAGTTTGCTACCCATATGGTAACATATGGATTGATGCCTAGTTGAGAGAATTTATCTATTATACTTGAGTGGGGAATAGTATCGAAGGCTTTATTCAGGTCAAGGTAGGTGGTGTGCACCATCTTCCCCTCGTCCATGACCTTGGTGACTGTCTCAAAGAAGTCAACCAGATTTAACAGGCATGACCTCCCCTTGCCAAAACCAAACTGTGTGGGGTCGATTGTCCGGAGGTTGCCAATGTCCTTGTTAATGAAGTCCATGATAATCTGTTCCATTGCCTTGCAGATCAGGCTAGTTAGGCTGATGGGTCTATAATTTCCTGGATCAGTGGACGCTCCACCTTTGTACAAAGGGATGACAGTTGCTGTCCTTCACTTAGCCGGCATGAAGCCAGTTCTCAGGATTTGGTTGAATATGGTGCCTAATGGTGCTGCAAGTTCCTGCCTGACTTCATGTTGGACGCAGCCTGGGATGCTATCGGGTCCCATAGAGGCTGTATTTTTTGCCTTTGAGATGGCAGTGATGAATTCCTCCCTAGAGATAAGGGGAGGGGGGCAAGTACTGGGGATGTCCTGTTTTGCTGAGGGGCGACAGAGGGGTGAAGTTTTCACTGAAACTGTCTGCCAGCAGGTTGGCTATATCTACAATGTTTGTGTATTTGGTGTCCTTGACCACCTGCTCTGAGCAGATCTGGGTGCTTCCCTTGAGACTGCGGACATATGTGAAGAAGGCCTTATGACTGTCTTTAGTAGATTTGGCCAGTGTGAACTCGAAGTTTGCTTTGGAGGATTTTACTAGTGTTCTTATTTGCTTGTTCAGGCTAAAGAGAGATTGCTTCCAATTAGGCACCTGCTCTTTCTTGGTCCTGCACAGCAATTTTTTCCTTTTATTATAGAATTTGTTTATTGCTGCTGTCCACCAGGCAGGTTTACTCTTCCTTGAGGGAGATGACTTGGTCCTGTCAGGTATTGCTGAGTCCATACAGCTATGTAGGTGCTCATATAGTTTTTTGGTGTAGGCTTGGACATTAGTGCTGGGCCATGGGGCGCGTTATCATGCACCTTATAAACAAGGATACTGGCAACCTCCAAATGCTTGACCCCACACAGTTTGGTTTTGTTAAAGGGAGATCATGCCTGTTAAACTTGGTTGACTTCTTCGAAACAGTCACCAAAGCCATGGACGAGAGGAATACGGTGCACACCGCCTACCTTGACCTAGCCAAAGCCTTTGATTCTATTCCCCACTCAGACATAATAGATAAACACTCCCAGCTAGGCATCAACCCATATGTTACCAGATGGGTAGCTAACTGGCTCACTGATGGAACCCACTCAATCAAAATAGGGGAAGCCACCTCTAGTAGTAGACACGTAATGAGTGGTGTACCCCAAGGATTGGTCTTGGGGCCTCTACTGTTTGGGATATACTTTGCTGAGGTGCAAGCCAAAACCAGAGGTCTGTGGCTGACCATGTTTGCAGATGACTGCAAGCTGGGTGCTGTCATAAATTCCCCTAGTGCTATGAACATCCTTCAAGAGGGCCTTACCCAAATAAATGACTGGTGCTAGAAGCATGGCCTCAAACTGAATGCCAAGAAATGCATCATTATCCCCTTTGGGGAAAAATGGAGTCCCCACTAATTATCATATTAATAACAACATACTAAGCATGCAATCAGTCATGAGGGACTTGGGCACCCAGGTTGATAGCAACTTGACTTTTGACCACCATGTTGCCTCCATTTTATGGAAGGCTTTCTAAATAGCCCAGCTTATAAGTAAGGGTATTTCATCCAGGAACAAGGAGGTCATAGCATCCCTGTACTCCTCCCTTATCAGACCCATTATTGAGTACAATGCCCCCTTCAGCATTTACCTTCTCAAGCACATGCAGCAGCTGGACAGACCACAGAGGTTCCTGACTAGGAAAATCCAGGGTCTCAAACATCTGTCCTATACTAATAGGTTAAAAGCCCTGCCCCTCTACTCAGTCTCGTACAGACTGCTCAGAGGTGACCTGTGTCTGCCATACAAGGTCATCTCGGACTCAGCATTGATGGAGTTGCTGCATATCCGTAAGTGAAACTCCACTCGTGCAACCCACACTCAAGGCCTCAACTTGACCTGTGACATTAAAAGAACTTGTCGGCAGGGTAGATTTCTGTCCCAAAGACTTCCCCATCTATGGAATAGACTCCCTCTCCACATCAAGCATAGTACCTCTCTAGCCTTCTTTAAGAGGAACCCGGACTACTGGATGGAAAACAAAAAATATACCCCTGGGATCCCACCTGTGTCCCTGCTGGCCAGGGGAAATATGCACTGAATTTGTGGGAACATGGGCAAAATTCTTGGCTAGGCTTGTAAGGGTATCTGAACCAGTAGCCTAGTCTCATCCTATCAACCTGTGAACGTAACACTTGTGAGAACTCGGCCTGTAAACTGAGATACTAGATCTTGTTTAACAGTAAAGTCCTGAATGTGCTCCCCAATCAAAGCATTTATTAATTCTGTAATTCCTTCTGTACTACAATCTGAAATTCCATGTAACAAAATTCTAGAGAGTTCATCATAATCACTGGAACTCCCAGAGATTCGGTACTCTCTGATAATCATAGACTGTCAATGTTATAGTCCATCTCTGAATTATTGCATTTACATGGTAAGTAAAGCTAAAGGAAGAGTGTGGGGGGGGGGCAGCTGCCATGAGAACAAGCCATTAGGAGGTGCAGTTGGTCCTATAAAAGAGATGCCAATAGGATCCTCCAAGCTATACGGGTAAGCATTTTATTTATTTATTTACTTACTGTATTAAAAGATGCTGCTAGTTCATTCTCTATTGTCTCCACAGAATTGTAAACTTACAGATTTATATACCAACAGTGTTATTTAAAAAAAATTATATATATATATATATAGATATACATACATACACACACACACACACACACACACACACATATATATATATATATATATATATATATATATATATATATATATATATATATATATATATTTACTACTAGGGCATCTTAATGCATACTTACAGTCTCTTGTGTGATTTATACGTACATTGTATATCTGTTTTTTATTATACGTATACATATCGTTCCTTGTGTGTATTATGTTAATTGGAGCTTTTCTCCCCGGGCCTCCTCTGAAAAAGGACATGTGTCCAGTCGGACTTTCCCGGTAAACAAATGTAAAATAAATAAATAAAATACATATTTATTTACTCAGCCATTTATTTATTTATCTATACTTTGTTAACTGGGTTAGTCCTACTAGGCTAGTGGCCTCTTTTCAGGGGAGACTCAAAGTGGTATTGCAGCTACTATGGGAAATTTAGCCTTTTCGACAGGTGCTGTGGGTTCTTTTACATCCACCTGAGCTACTACCTGTTTAAGCAGATGGAATCCAAACAAGTGAGTCTGTGTTTACATGTTAGGAACTGTATTACGGAGTTAGTATATTACAGCTTATCGGAGGTATTACACACAGTTTACAAGGACCTGTGCTGTAGAAACATAATTACTCTTTGTTTATCTTAAAGACCTTTTTAAGTGTAAATGACAGACAGTCGTTGACCTAGAGCTTAGCAAAACTGTAAAACAACAGAGTCATAATATCATTGCTTAACCTGAAGGCTTTTTTTCCCCTCAAGTTCTTTTTTTGGGGGTCCTCATCTTTAAAAAGTGTTTCAATTTCAAATTAGAGAGACTATGAGAGCAAGCTCTGGGTACCAACCAACCTTGCTATGGTTCTGATGGCAATCAAACTTCAGTGCTTACCAAATAATATTGAAAAAGGATTATCGTTAGTAACAAATTTGAATTTTCTGCTACAAATGTTTTGACACAATTGATTTGCTCCAAATGTTAAAAATAATGCCTCCTTCATTTTAAGAATGATTTCTGTTCATAGAACAAAGAGGTTTTGATAAATAATTTGCAGGTCTTTCAAACAGAAAAGGCATGGCATGATGAATAACTGCACCTCTGTGACAAGTCAATGCATCACACATAAACTTTGCTTTTCGACTGCAGACTGTAAAATCACTGCCTCTACTGATTTTCACAAAAACATCACTTCTGTTATTTGATTCTGTTTCAATGGAATTCAAGAAAGGAAAAAAGGCATTTCACTCCGTGAAGTGATGAGCAGGCATATCTATCTATTTATCATAAAATATGTGATGCAAGGAATTGGAGTAGGTGAGGCAAGAAGAGGTGGGAAAAGGCAAAATAAGTGGTGCAATAGGCGTGGAAAGGGCTACAGAAAGGGGGTGGACTAATTCAGTTGTCACCTGTTCCAAAGGTGTTAGCCCTAGTCTATAGTAATGCAATCACTGCAACACTTTTAATTTACTGAAATGCATGCTCTCTGACTCTTCAACACCAGTGTCAAATGTGCACCAGGTAGCACACTCACCTTTGGTGCCAAAGGCTGTGAGTTGGATCCCTACACGAGGTAAGTTGATTGGTGTCACTGCAGTGCAGCATAAGGTAGTACTACACTCCTGAGTGTGCTGAGTTTTAGCTGTCATGTTAAACTGAAGCCCCATCTGCTTGATTTGGTGACAGTTCACGTGGATGTAAAAGATCCCACAGCAGCACTCAAAAAGACTTGAGGAAGTTATTTATTTACTATTTTTCCCGGGTTCCTATTAGACGTTCGATAGCTTAGGTTGTCGAATGCCTAATTATCTACACCTAAGCGTCGAAAGTTTAAAATCCTGAATGGCCACATACGTGAATTCGTTCCTCAGGAAAGAATTTGCTTGGCTGTTATCAGGGATTTGCCCTTTCCCCAATGTAGAGAGCTCTCGAAGTTGGTATATTTAGTTAGGGGAAGTTTCAGGGACATAGCCCCCCACATCAGGGTGTGTGGGAGGCAAAGCTCCCCCCACTATGTTTGGGTTCAGAAGTTTATTTTATTTTGCAACGGACTAGCAAATTCTTTCTCAAGGAAATAATGGCCATTCGCAATTTTAAGGTTCCGATGCTTAGGTGTCAATGTTTAGACATTCGACAACCTAAGCTGTCGAACATGTAATATAGACCCTTTTTCCCCAGGTAAGTGGACTAGTCTATTGACCCTTTTTAGCTACAACCCAAGCTCAAAGACCAGAAAATACATCACGATCTTTCAGTCAACAATATTATATACAAAATTATTACAACGCAAAATGTAAACTTGAATGCAGATATAGTAACATTAAAACATATGTACAAAATGGAAGATGTGCATGAAATACAGTGCAATCATACATATAATACATAAACTCCTATATAAATCTGAAATATTTGTGTATAAGAAGTCACATTAAGAGACCGAGAACAGTTTAATAAATATATTCTAATATTAATTATATGGGATGATAAGCTGCCTAACCATTGTCATGGTAGTAAGTGCAGACAGAGTCAGTAAAGAGATGATTTTTAAGTGCATCTTTGAAGCTTCTAATGGTTTTGATGCTTGTAGGCAGGTGATTCTAGGTAGGAAGTCCCAGGCATAAGAGGGTCTGTCACCTACAGCAGTTTTAAATGGAGGGTGCTCTAGAGTGAAACTGTTGTCCTGTGTACTTCTGAATACATAAGGGCTGTCTTGTAAAAGTAGTTTCATTCTTAAATGGGGGCAGTGTTTGTGCTTTAGTAGCTTGTAAATTAGAGTACTTAGAAAAAAAGTGGTCCTATGAGGCAATGAAAGCCATTTGGAATTCTTAACAAATTGCAATGGTATATCTGAGAGTCTGCTAACAGAATGAATCTTCATATTTTATTTTCAGTAGTCCTTATTCTTTGAGTATTGTGGGTTGAATGCATAATGAGAAAAAGGAAGGCCATTGTGATATCCCTGCTCTGGGCCAGTAATCAAGGAGCCTCAATCCTCACTACTGATACCGGTGAGGGACATTCACTTGTTACTAAAACAGAAACACACAGTATTTCCAGATACAGTTCTCTACACCAAGCACAATTTCCCTTAAGAGAACACACTCCTGTCCTGTGGATGGGTTTCTCTCTCTCTCACCAGGCCCCAAATAAGACTCCACACTGACCACAACTGTAGAGTTGAGTCTTCTGTGGAGTGTTCCAAGCCAAGTCCTCCACCACCTTCTCAGTGAAACCAGTGCTGTGTCCCTGGTCGAAGTAGCTGGCACACACTCTTTGAAATTTGGTTTTCACACACACACACACACACACACACACACACACACACACACACACACACACACACACACACACACACACACACACACACACACACACACACACACACACACACACACACACACTCTCTCTCTCACATACACACACACACACACACACACACACACACACACACACACACACACCTGGGAAAGGCTGGCACAGATTTACCATCTATGCCCCCTCTGCCCAGACAATAAGGTAGATACTGCCACCAGATCACTCCAAAGCTAGTTACTATAATGCTCTTCTAGAGAATCCAATTATATTTAGAAAACCAATACTACCAATGGCAGTGTTTGATCAATGCAGCAAAGCTTTCAGAAGTGACCACAGTGCCACCAAATAAATATAAGTACTCTCAAAGGTTAAAATATTCTCTAAAAGACTAGTCACAATGAAAAAGTTTAAATATATTTAATAATAAAAATAAAAGAACATGAAAATACTAAATATCTATTTACAATAAACACCAGAGTTTCAAACACAGGAAATATTAAAAATAACACAGATGGAAAGATTCGCACAAATACAGAAAAACAATAGTTAACTAATCTCACTATATTTTCTTGACTGATCTAAAGAATTACTGTTTCCTACTTACTTAAAAAAAACAAGGCAAGATAAAGTGGGTGAATGATCCTTCTTTGTCAGGTTTCAAAAACAGACTGCTCTAAAATTTCTGCCTCATCTAGTATTAAAGCATCATTTCAGTGCTGGATTACAGAATGACATCAACTACATCTGGTCATCTGACTGTGGTTCCCACAGTACTCCTTTACTAGAAACTGAACCGGAATCTAGCACATACATGTCATAATACACACACATAGAGCTTTGCTAAGATGTGTTATATCATCTGAAAGGTATACAACCCTTTCAAAAACTTTCTCCATTCCAAGGTAGCAATTAGTTCACCTCTAAGAACAATACAGTAGGAATTCAAGTACTGGTTTTCATGGGCATTTTGTCTCTGGCTACAATCAGAACTGTAAGATATAATGTTTATGGTCTAAACCAGGTAATTTAATTTTTAGACTACTTTTCAAAGTTAGCTGGACTGAGATTAACCTCTTCTCTTCCATAACAGGTACAATATAATCTGACATACACGTTTATTTATTTTCTGTCCAGCAGGACCCACTGTTGGTGCATATTTAGCACAAGCAGCTTGTCAAATACATTTTCAACACAAGCACCTGTACAAATCAGTTTGATATACAAATGACATGTAATTCTTTACAAAACTCCAGCTAGCTATGTTGGAATATGTTACACATCCTCTACCCTACTCTTCCTGGCATAGCTGGCACTCTGTCACATCATCACACCTTTCCCCCTTTTGAAGACTCAAGATAGTTTCTTAAGTGACTCTAGAAAAATGTTGCTTGAGAGGAATGATCCAGTCTGGGAATACATTAATCCATACCCTGTCTTGAGAACCCATCTGCATTGGCATTGCTGACCCCACTACAGTGCTGCACTGTCATGCCATATGCCTGCAACCCTAGGTTCCACCTTAGTAACTTGGCATTTTGCTGGCTGGCTTGATGTAGCCATAGATCCGTCTCAGACTCCTCCTGCCAACCACTACAAATACTCAGCACCAGGGCCTCCTTATCATGGTCATACTGCTAACATGGTACAGTTTGTACCACTGACTCCTGCCTAGCAGGTTTACCATGTAGGTAACATCACTGACCTTCCTTACCACTTCAAAGGGTCCCTCCCAAGCTGTCTGCAGCTTATTGTGTCTGATGGGAATGAACACCATAACCTGTTGTCCCGCAGCATACTCTCAGGCTTGAGCATTCCTGTCATACCAGACCTTTTTCTGCTGTTGGTCTCCTGCCAAGTTCTTCTGAGCCAAGCCCATGAGTCCCTAAGCCTTGTCCTGAGTTTAAGACATATGCCGCAACAGACTCCTTGTGGGATCCACACTTATCCTCCCTCTCATCACAAATTAAATCTAAAGGCCCTCTCACCCTACGCCCATAAAACAACTCAAAGGGTGAAAAAACAGTGGATTCTTGGAGTACCTCTCTGTATGCAAACAACAGCTGGGCCAAATATTTGTCCCACTCTCTCGTAAACTTGTCTGCAATGTCCATAGCATGGTCTTTAGTGTAGAGTTTGACCTCTCTATAACAGCATTAGTCTGGGTGTGTTAGGAGGGTGGTCTTTAGATGCTTCACTCCGCAGTGTTCCACAGACATCCAGCAGGCCTGATATGAAAATGGCACCTCTGTCAGTCGGTATTTCTCTTGGGAAACCTACCCTGCTGAAAATCTCTAACAAAGCATTTGCCACCTTCTCTGCCTTGCTGGAGGACAGAGCCACTGCTTCAGGGTAACTAGTAGCATAATCTACTACCACCAGCCTATATGTCTTCCCTGTGGAACTTGGGGCACTCACAGGCCCCACAATATCCATAACTACCATCTGAAATGGCTCCTCAATCATAGGCAAAGGCATCAAATGAGCTTTGACCTTGTCTCCTGCCTTGCCTAAATTTTGGCACTGTTCACAGGTCCTGCAGTAACCTGTTACATCCCTTGCAATCCCAGGCCAATAAAAGTTCTGCATAATACATCTCTTGGTATGCTTTATGCCGTTATGATCCGCAGAAAGAATGTCATGGGCTATGGCTAGAAATGCTAAACAGTAGGCTCTAGGCACTACCAGCTCCTGTACTACCTCACCCTCTCTAGCCCTCCCTCAGGGGTCCACTCTCTGTACAGTAACTCTTTGTCCCTGTATACAGACTCCCCTTTTCTTTGAGAATCAGGTTCTTCCCTAGCTACCTTCTTCAAGCCTTGTAATGTAGGGTCTGAGAGCTGAGCCTGTCTCAACTCTAATTTTGTGATCCTTCAAAGATCTCCTTCAAAAGGAAGTTTGATATCTTCTGACAGCTCTGCCTCACTGTCAGCCTGGAAACTACCACTCACCTCTACCCTTGCAGTCACTTTCTCCAAGGGAACACCAGTACCTACCAGCAGCTGTGGCTCACCTTCAGGCTCACTGCTACAGGGTAGCTCCCTCCCTGAAATAGCCACCTCACCAGCTCTGGCATCAGGTGTGGAGTTTGTCTGGGTCTCACCCAGGCTACCAGCTCCACATGGCTGTCTCCAAGCCTGACTGCATGTAACTGCATGCACACAAGGTACTGCAATAATAAAATCATTCCCTATCAAGACATCTGCAAGGATATCCTCAAATGCATCTACTTGCTTGCTTCCTTTTCCACCCTCCCAGGCAAGGTGAACCCTGGCCAAAGCCACTTGAAATGGGGGTCCCTCCCAAAACTCTGACTTGAGTGGACTTCCCAAGCAAGTACTTCTCCTGTTTAACCACTGCAGGCTTCACAATGGTTGTATCAGAGGTTGTGTCTCTCCTAGCAGTGGTCTGTCTTCCATCCACTAAGATAGAATACAAACTCTAGTGATAGTATGGTATGGTTTACATTTATAATTCCGAGGGAAGGTTCAGAGACCACAGGATGTCGAATTATGGTTGGCTGGCCCATGTTGCCAAACTTTCAGTTGTGCGAGTCATGGTTCAGCAAGTGCACAGTGCATTCATACAGATGAGGTTGATGTTGTAACTAGAGATTGTAGTACAGTGGGGATTAGGAAATTTACCCTTTCACCACTGCAGTGTGATATCAGAGTTGAAATATATAATTTGCAGGGGCTGTGGGGGTGCAGGGGGGCTTTCCCCCTGCAAAATCATCACACCACGTGGTGTGCAGTGTCAGACTGCAGTGTACGGATGTCAAGAAAGGTTGAATTCACAATATGAAGTGTGTTTGCGACATTCTGACCTTCTCGACATTCCATGTACAACATGTTAGTCGACATTTAAGGGAGGAATGTCTTTTGAGTGTCAACTATATGATAGTAAATAGTATGGTACACCTGTTGTCTCCAGACAACTTACAACTGGCCTTTTGTTATTCCTACTTGCTGGCTCTCTCACCTTTTGTTCCTCACCTTTTTTCTGTGAATATCTGTACGCTACATGGCCACACTGGTTACATTTAAAGCATCTAACCCTTAATCCTGGCCATGTATCTGAACTAGTGGCATCCTCTGTTACTGGAGGACTCTGCTGGGTGGTTTAGGCTGCCCACCATGGGTTCCCTTATATCCATGTGCAGCACTGGGCATCACCTTCTTGTGCAGTGATGCCCTGCTTGCTAAGTAGAGATCCCTTTTTTTCCCAGCTTATCTGCAGAGTTCCACTCCTGGTCTGCCAACCAAGTTCTCATGTCCTCAGGCAAAGTGGTAAGGTCTTGTTCCCTCACCAAAATGTTTGCCAGCCTTTAAAAAGTGGTGACCTGACACTCATCCACCTATGAAAATAAGTGCTTAACTCAGCAATATAATCACATAATGTTTTCATCTGCCTTGCGTCTATGCTCACAAAACTTTTTTCTGTAAGCTTCAGGTGTTAACTCAAAACATTCCAACAAACATTGTTTAATTTTATCATAGTTTAAACAATCAGTATCAGACAATTTAGAAACACCAGTTACAGCTTTACCATGGAGTAAGGGTTCAGGAACCATATCCAGAGCCCATGGTCAACATTATACTGTTTGCATCCTCTTTCAAATGTATGAATGAAACTATCAAAATGATCAGCCTCTGTAAACTGAGGAAGAAATTTACTGACATTCACAGGATCATAGGAGGTTACTAGGCTAATGGTTCTGGGGCTCTTACAAGCCGAGCCAACAGTTCATCCCCAGAAAAGAAACCTCAGCCAGCACCTGTTACCCCTGTCAATGAGGGACACAGGTGACACCCCTGGGACAAATATGTGGTTTCCCATCCACTCATCAAAGTTGCGCTTGAAGAGTGTCAGCGAAGTATTCTGTTTGACATGCATGGGAAGTTTATTCCAGAGGCTGGCTGCCTCTGGGAGATAAACCTGTCTCTCCAGCAGGTTTTGTTAATGTCTCATATTAGATTTAGGACTTTCAAACAGGTAATGCACTAGGAGTTAGAGTTACGGATATGGACCATGTCTAGTAGGGCAGGGTCTGAGATTACCTTGTAGGCGAGACACAGATCACCTCTGACCAATTTGTATGACACCGAGTAGAGTGATAGTGATTTGAGCCTGTCCACATAGGAATGGTGCTGGAGGCCATGGATTCTCTTCATGAGGTATTTCTGTGGCCTTTCCAGTTGGTGCAGGTGATTGGAGAGGTACATACCAAATGGGGCGTTGTACTCATTTATTAGCCTAAAGAGAGAGGAGTACAGATAGGTAATAACCTCCTTTTTTCTGGATGCAATCCCTTTGCTTATGAACCAAGTAAAAGGCTTTTCTGACCACTGCCGCTACATTATGGTCGAATGTCTGGGGTCCAGTTATTCCCTTCCTCATTACCTCCATGACCCTGATGAAGAGTCAGCACCTCGTTCTCATGTTGACGCTGCTTCTCATTTTCTTCAGCCTCCAAACACTGCAGTCTTTCCATTTATTCGACCTCCAAATGCTGCCGTCTCTCTCCTGATTCTAATTCCATCTGTTTTGCCTTCCGCAGTCTCTCCGTTGATTCTAATTCCAAATGTTTGGCCTCCAGTTGAAGTCTCTTTAACTCCAGGCAGGCTTTTAAGTCCTCTGAAGAAAAGGTGAACTGTCTTGTTTCTGAGGGCTGCAAATCCCCATCACCAGACTGGTTATCCTCATGGTTGTTGGTCTGGACTACAAGCTGCAACTAAGGCTGAAATCATTTCCTCTTTAGTCAGGTTGGCATGCACCAGTCAACCTGTACACATCCACTGCCCTACCTCTTCTGGCATAGCTGGCACTACCTCACATCGTCATAGCCATATTGAAGTAAGAGTATTAAAATATTTTTATCAATGGCCCTGCGAGCTGCAGATGAAAGGAGATAAGTGATCTTGTAACATAATTTTAATTGAGGAAGGACTTTATTAGTTACAGAATCTGTGTATGTGTGGTAAAAGAAAGGGTAGGGTCAAGTACAAGACCTAGGTACCATTGTTCAGTGACATTAGTATTCTGTTCCTATTAAGATCTGTAAAAGGAATAGCAGGAATAGTGGGTCATTTCTTGACTGAGGCAAAGACCATGACATTAGTTTTCTTGGTGTTAATTAGTAGTTTGTTAGCAGTGGACCAAGTTGAATGAAAAAAAGAAAAAAAACGCCATAAATATGAAGAAAAATACTCTTATAATGAGCGCTTTCATCAGTAGATACACTTGACTTCATCACATTATAAAACATTGACATCACTTCCTTTTAAAAGCCAGGCACCACCACATGACCACAATTAATTTCATCTACAGGATTCAAATTCTATTGCAACACTGTTTCTCAAGCTATATTGCCTCTACAGGATTCAGGTTGTATTGCAACACTATGTTTTAAAACTAAACATTGAAATATATGTGAAACTTGATTAAGAAATAATAATAAAAAAAATTGCAAGACAAAACAAACTACAATAGTGTTTGTTCTTCACAGTAACCCATATGTATAAATAAATAACAAACATCAATCCAGCATACTGTTGATACACTAAGACAGTATAAAAAGATGTATTATAAACATACATTGATCACATTTCCCCCTACATTCCTTATTTGCTGTACAAGTTAAAACATTACAAAATTATCAAAGATAAAATTCAGCTTTCAGTTTTAAATAACTAGAGAGGGAAATAACACCATTCAACCCAGGGGGGTTGTTGGCATTAAATCTTAACTGCCACATACATTCTCTAAATTTGAGAAACAATTCTCGTGGACCTTCCACTCCCTTGTTAAGAATAGCTTGGTCAAAGGCAATAAATTTAAACCTATGGTCAGGATTTTCCTTGATGTGCAGTGTCAATGCATTTTTTTTCATTAGCTTTTTTAATATCATAATTGTGTTGGTATACACGCACTTTGAAAGCCTTTTTAGTCTTGCTTATGTAAAATCCTTCACAGGACTGACATAATGCTGCATAAACTACAAAAGTGCTGTTACAATTCAACCTATGGTTCAAATGTATTAGACCATAATGTGGAATATGTAAGGTGTCCGTTTCAAAAATACTGGAACACTGTGTACAATTACCACATCTGGTCATCCGTCCTTTTCCGTAAGTTTTATAACTCTGTGTTTTGTTCAAGTAAATTTTTAAAATAAGCATATTTTTTATATACAACACATGGCTTTTCCCCCATATTTTTTTAACAATTCTTGATCTCCTCTAAAAATAAACCAATTTTTATTTAATATGTCCTTGATGTCATAAAATAATGGTTTATAAGTTAAAATAAGGGCCTTGCTGAAATTGTGGGTCATGTTTGTATCTTCACTCAAAATGTTAATATTAGGGGTAACAATACCAGATGTATCAGTCCCTAATAATGGAAAAAAGTGTCCACATACCCTTTTTTCCATGACCTCATTAAGAATTGGTTCAATAAAATTGTTAGGATACCCTCTTTGTTGTAACATACCCCTCAACTTGTCCCTCTCTTCATAGAATAGGTTCATAGGTTCATACTAGGCTATCTGCCCAAGGGCATTTATAAGCCTAGCCCATAGTTATTTGGCTTTCGCCACCCCTTTAGTTTGAATAAAACTATGCCTATTATTTTGCTGTGCCTCTGTCAAGCAGTGACACTGAAGTAATCCCTGGGGTATATCTGATCCCCATCCATTGGTCAAGATTCCTCTTGAACAAGGCCAGCGAGGTGCTCTGCCTCACATGTACCGGGATTTTGTTCCACAGCATAGGGAGTCTCTGGGTGATGAATCTGTCCCTCCAGCATGTTCTATTAATAACCGTGTCAAGGTTTAAGTCTCCTGCCCTTGTGGTTCTGAGGGATCTAGATTTTTTGAGGTGAAGCATATTCATAAAATCAGGGTTTGACATGGCCTTATATGTCAGGCACAGGTCACCTCTGAGCAAGCGGTATGAGACTGAATAGAGCTGGAGTTCTTTCAGTCGGGCAGCATAAGACATATTTTTGAGACCCTTTATCCTTTTGGTGAGGAACTTTTGGGGCCTTTCCAGCTGCTGCAGGTGTCTGGTCAGATACATTCCGAATGGGGCATTGTACTCAATCATAGGTCTAATGAGTGATGAGTACAGCAGGACGATGACCTCCCTTGATCTAGATGTGTATCCCTTCATGATCAGGTGGGCAATGTAGAAGGTTTTCCTAACTACTTTAGCAACATGAGTGTCAAACGAAAGGCTACTGTCAACCTGGGTCCCCAGATCCCTGATGACTTCTTCTGTGCTCATTGGATTGCCACCTATATGGTAGCTAGGGGTAACCTTGTTTTTCCCGAAGGGTATGACTATGCATTTCTTGGCATTTAACTTTAGGCCATGGCTCTGGCACCAGTTATCCGTTTCTGTGAGGCCCTTCTGAAGGATATCTGTGTCAGATGTGTTTCGACTATGGCCAGTTTGCAGTCATCTGCAAACTTTGTCAGCCATAACCCTCCTGTGTTTGCTTGTACTTCAGAAAAGTAGATGCCGAACAAGAGTGGACCCAGGACTGAGCCCTGTGGGACACCACTTGTGACAGGCTTTGAGTCTGACATGGCTCCAGCAACTCTGACCCTGTGGGTTCTGTCACTTAGCCAGTTTGCAACCCATCTTGTGATGTATGGGTTTACATTCAAGCTGATGAGTTTTTGATGATACCTGAGTGGGGTATTGTGTGAAGGCCTTTGACAGGTCAAGGTAGGCTGTATGGACTGCCTTTCCCTCATCAATGGCCTTGGTGACTGTCTTGAAAAAGTCAACCAAGTTTAAAAGGCATGATCTGCCTTTGACAAAGCCAAACTGGGTTGGATCCAAAGTCTGCAAGTTCCCTATGTCTTTATTTATGAGTTCCATTATGATCCTCTCCATGGCTTTGCAGATAAGGCTTGTTAAGCTAATGGGACGGTAATTTCCAGGGTCGGTGGAGGCACCGCCCTTGTGAAGTGGGACCACAGTCGCCGTCGCCACTCCTTGGAGTATGATCCTGAGGTGAGGCTAAGATTAAACAGCTGTCCTAACTGCGGGTTTAATTCCTCATTGAGTTCATGGAGCACACAGCCGGGGACACCATCCGGTCCCATGGATGCTGTGTCACTGATCATACATGCCAGTCTAACACATTGGCCTTTGAAAGTCAGGGTGTCCACTCTCATAGTGTAAGAGGGTATTAGAATATGTGGGTTTTCTGTATATCGGGGTTTTAAAGTTCTGTTCTACTTCATTTTTGATAATAAATATATCCAAAAAATTGATTGTGTCACTGCTTTGTTCCATAGTGAAATTTAAAAAAGATGTACTAGTATTTAAAAATTTAAAAAAATATATGTAACTCATTTTCACTGCCTTCCCAGAATATTAATATATTGTTCAAAAATCTCCCATAGAATTTACACAGCTTGAATAGCTCTGAAGTGAATACCTGAGTGAGTTCCCACTGGGCAAAAACTATACTGGCAAACATGGGGGCACAGGCCGCCCCCATTGCTACGCCTGTTGTCTGTTTAAATAGCTGGTTCTCAAATATGATGTAATTGTTGCTAAGGACCAATTCCATTAAAGTTCTAAACATTAATATCCTTTCATGCCTTATATTTGTGTTACTGCATAAAGAAATCATAAAATAGGTCAAGGCCCTCTTCATGTGATATTACGCTAAATAAATATTTTATATCAATGGTAGCCAAAATGAATTTATTACTATATAATTCTTTCTTGATTTTCTTCAAACAATCCCACAAATCCTTCAGTATATGGTGGTAATCAAGAGGCGTAGATTTTAAATGAAAATCAAGACATTTGGGTAAAGGTGTTGTTTTCCATGCTTTGGCATCCACAATAAGCCTTGGGGGGGGTCTGATACTTTTATGTGTCTTGGGGATTCCAAATATTGTTGGAGTTTTGGGGTACATTTGTGTTAGAAAGCTATGTAATTCCTGTGTTATCTGATAGTCAAATAATAACAGCTGTGTGTGTGCAAATCAAAATCTCCAAGTGTGTGTGTGTGTGTGTGTGCGTGTGTGTGTGTGTGTGTGTGTGTGTGTGTGTGTGTGTGTGTGTGTGTGTGTGTGTGTGTGTGTGTGTGTGTGTGTGTGTGTGTGTCAGCTACTTGGGCAGGGACAGAAAGAGTTTTGGAGGGCTTGGCTTGGAACCCTGCCTAAGGACTTAACTTTATAGCTGTGCCAGTGGGGAGTCTTAATGGGGATCTGAAGAAGGAGTGAGAAACCAGTCCTGGACTAACTGTGGTCTCTGTCTGCTCTTAAGAGAAATTGCACTTGATGCAGTGAGCTGCATCTGGAAATATTGTGTGTGTACCTTATTATCCTCCCAGTTTACATCTCCTATTGTTCCAGTGGTGAGGACTGAGGGTCCTTGATTACTGGTCCGGTGGTGGGTTGCCACAATTGCTATAGGGAATCAATGGTAAACTGATAGCAGGTTCATAATTACTAGGCATCTTATCCAAAGGAGAATATATTCAGCATTGTAGCACCCCCCCCCCTTAATGTACAACACCACTATCAGCAATCCATCTCCATACTGATGGAGTAGAACCCACAGCCTTCTGTATTATAAGCAATCACTCTACCTGTTGTGTTACTAAGCTTTTCAATTTTATATCACAATAGTGATTCAGTTTGCTAAACAAAACAGTTGCACATTGTAAACAAACTGGTAAGTCAAACTCAGTGCCTTAAATATGTACCTGAAAGTCAGTTCTTTGAAAAATGCAGCTTGGTAGTTGGGGTAGCAGATTAAGGCTCTTGTTTGCTGCAACTAAGTTATAGCATTTGAGCCTGAGCAAATTATTAACCATTTGCTATCCCTAACTAGGGTATTTCACTAACACACGCCCCTATCTACCTCTTAGTGCAAGAAATCTGGGCAGAGTCTAAAATAAACAGGGACATATTTTAAATCATGTTCTCATGAACTTAGAAAGTTGCTAGTATAGCAGGATTTGTGTTAGTATGCATTTTCTAAGGATATGAAGTCTGAAACTCAATTGTCTGTCATTATTTAGTGACTTCACCCCACAATGATTTTCCAGAAAATTGCTAATTTTATAAGGAACAGACCAATAATATCAGGCACAACTGTGCAAAATCTGGACAGTTGAGAGGTATGCTACCTACCTACCTCTTACACACACACACACACACACACACACACACACACACACACACACACACACACACACACACACACACACACACACCATACCTCTCAACCTCTTAGAGCAAGAAATCTGGACAAAGCCATAAATAAAAGTGAGACAAAGGCCCAAAAAATAGGGACATGGTTTAAATATTGCTCTTACAAACTTAGAAAGTTGATAGAATAACATGTTTTTCATTAGCATGAATGTTCTGAAAGGTATGAAGTCTGAAGCTCAAATGTCTGTCATTATTTTCTAACTCCAGTCTTTAATGATTTACACTGATTTACCAGAAGAAAATGGACCAAAAATAAGAGGCAAAAGTCTGAACCTTCTGCAAAAATCTGTACATTTGAGAGGTATGAATACACACACACACACACACACACACACACACACACACACACACACACACACACACACAAATACACACAAAACACAGTTCTCAAGTAATCATGGACATATTTCAACAGAATCAGGGACAAACCCAGAAAAAATCAGGGACAATCAGGGACATTTTAAAAATATTAATACTATTTACTTCAGACATTGGCAGAATAAAAGAATGTTAATTACTATACATTTTGTGAAATAAAATAAATTTATAACTCTTACTTACTGCCATTATTTCTTGAGTATAATTCACCACCTTTCCTCTAAGAGTCACCAGTTTTAGGAGGGATTAAGAATGACAGAGGTAAATTTTGGAGTCAAAATCAGGGACAGTTGAGAGGTACACACACACACACACACACACACACACACACACACACACACACACACACACACACACACACACACACACACATACACACGTTACTTGTCCGTCCTTGAGCCGCATTTCAAACATCTTCCTTTATTCAAATTCCACCCCAGTTGAAGAAGAAGACATAAACAGGTCTCAAAGAAGCAACAGGCTTGTGGGAACAGATTCAAAGGGTGTTCTTAAAGAAGAATGCCCTTTAAAAAATATGTATTCTTTATTAATTAAAAAAAATAATCCCTGGCCAGCAAGCCTTCTCCCAGCCAGCAGGCCCTAATCAACTGCCTTAGTCACCTTGTGCTGGATCCGACTGGTCCTAGTGCTACCCCCTCTTCCAAAGAAGTACTGAAATCAGTATAGTGCATAGACAGCCCAATATCCTTGTTAAGTTTACCAGCAGTAGAGGGAGATACTTTGCTATGGATGTGGAAAGTTCTGTCTTTTAAATAGCTGCAAAACCAGCAGACTGTCCAAAATTGAGTCTGTTGAGTCTGTTGAGAAGAAGGGTATGGTTGACCATTTCAAAAGCCCTTGTCATGTCAGCAAACAAACCTGCAGTAATAACCCCCTCATTCAGGTTGCAATAAGTGGTATAAAGTGCCATTACAAGGTTAGTATATGTACTGAAGGCATTGTGAAAGTCATGCTGTGCATCACACAACAGGCCATGGCTGTTAATGTGTTTAAGTAGTTGCTTGTAGTCATGCTGTGCATCACACAACAGGCCATGGCTGTAGTTGCTTGTAGTCATGCTGTGCATCACACAACAGGCCATGGCTGTTAATGTGTTTAAGTAGTTGCTTGTAGTCATGCTGTGCATCACACAACAGGCCATGGCTGTAGTTGCTTGTAGTCATGCTGTGCATCACACAACAGGCCATGGCTGTTAATGTGTTTAAGTAGTTGCTTGTAGGCATGCTGTGCATCACACAACAGGCCATGGCTGTTAATGTGTTTAAGTAGTTGCTTGTAGTCATGCTGTGCATCACACAACAGGCCATGGCTGTTAATGTGTTTAAGTAGTTGCTTGTAGTCATGCTGTGCATCACACAACAGGCCATGGCTGTAGTTGCTTGTAGTCATGCTGTGCATCACACAACAGGCCATGGCTGTTAATGTGTTTAAGTAGTTGCTTGTAGTCATGCTGTGCATCACACAACAGGCCATGGCTGTAGCTGCTTGTAGTCATGTGCATCACACAACAGGCCATGGCTGTTAATGTGTTTAAGTAGTTGCTTGTAGTCATGCTGTGCATCACACAACAGGCCATGGCTGTTAATGTGTTTAAGTAGTTGCTTGTAGTCATGCTGTGCATCACACAACAGGCCATGGCTGTTAATGTGTTTAAGTAGTTGCTTGTAGTCATGCTGTGCATCACACAACAGGCCATGGCTGTAGTTGCTTGTAGTCATGCTGTGCATCACACAACAGGCCATGGCTGTTAATGTGTTTAAGTAGTTGCTTGTAGTCATGCTGTGCATCACACAACAGGCCATGGCTGTAGTTGCTTGTAGTCATGCTGTGCATCACACAACAGGCCATGGCTGTTAATGTGTTTAAGTAGCTGCTTGTATGAAAGTTTTTCAAATATTTTGGTAACAGGGCACAGGGTAGAAATAGGTCTATAACCCCACCTAAATTACTTTCGGTAGAGGGATTATAACTGGTGTGCACATGAATGCTGGTGAGATAGTGCCTGAGGTGAGAGAGTGGGATTAAATATATGAGCAAGGGGAGTAGTGATTTTTTCAGCTGATAGCCCTAGAAAGGTAGGATGAAGATTCTGGATTTAGATCCTGAACTGATGAGTTTGAGAAGCAGGGATTTGGTCTGCTTTACTGTAATGTCAGAAAAGGGAAAGGTTGCTGCATAAGAGGTAAGAGGGCATAGATCAGGGGATGAAGGTTCTTGTTCTTGTTCTTCATTGGTGTTGGAGTAAATTGTTGGAAAGGTTTTAGTTATATCCCATAGTAGTATAAATACCAACACACATCTCCCATGAAAAGCAGCTACTAGCCTAGTGGGACTAATCTGGTCAACAAAAGAATAAATAAATAAAATAATTATCCATTTATTCCAGTACACAACTAAGTTTTCCAATATTCTTTGCCAAGCACATACTCCACAGATAGTTTCAAAGATTCATAGTGGTTCTCTGGTTTCTTATATGCCCTTCCTAATCTATACAAACACACTCACTCGCGCACACACACACACACACACACACACACACACACACACACACACACACACACACACGGGCACGCACGCACATATAAACATCCATCTACACATAATTGCCACAGCCTATAAGCAAATCCTAAATTGCCAAGCTCCATTTTGCTGTGTGTTGCACCAGTCAGTGAAGCTTTTGGGTTTATTGCATACTTGTCACAGAAATAGCCTTAGGATTTGTAGTGCTAGTGTTGCAGATTCTGGCATGTGATGGTTTGAAGCATTTATGTTCATTGCCATGTTTCTCCATCATCATCTATAAATGCAAATGTAAAGCCGCTTTTTCCTGCTTTGTGGAATTTATTCATTTATACCATATAAGCATGGGAAGACAAAGTACATCATGTAGGTATGTATGTAAGTATGTACCAAGCTGTGGTGGTCAGTTATCTTGTATGTATGTATGTACCAAGCTGGGGTGGTCAGTTATCTTTTATGAATGTATGTACCAAGCTGGGGTGGTCAGTTATCTTGTAGGTATGTATGTACCAAGCTGGGGTGGTTGATTATCTTGTATGTATGAATGTATGTATGTATGTACTAAGCTGGTGTGGTCAATTATCTTGTATAAATGTATGTACCAGGCTGGGGTGGTCAGTTATCTTGTATGTATGTATGTATGTACCATGCTGGGGTGGTCAGTTATCTTGTACATATGTCTGTACCAAGCTAGGGTGGTTGATTATCATGTATGTATGTATGTATGTATGTACCAAGCTGGTGTGGTCAGTTATCTTGTATGAATGTATGTACCAAGCTGAGGTGGTCAGTTATCCTGTATTTATGCAAGTACCAAGCTGGGGTGGTCAGTTATCTTGTATGTGTGTTTGTACCAAGCTGAGGTGGTCAGTTATCTTGTATGTGTATGTACCAATCTGGGGTGGTCAGTTATCTTGTATGTATGTATGTACCAAGCTGGGGTGGTCAGTTATCTTGTATGTGTTTATGTACCAAGCTGGGGTGGTCAGTTATCTTGTATGTATGTATGTACCAAGCTGGGGTGGTCAGTTATCTTGTTTGTATGTATGTACCAATCTGGGTGGTCAGTTATCTTGTATGTATGTATGTATGTACCAAACTGGGGTGGTCAGTTTACATGATGCCTGATCATTCTGTACCATAATTCACTTGTTGCAGACACATGCAGCATGGAGAAATACATGCCAAGAGAAGTGAAACCTTAGCAGTCAGATAGCTAGACAAACAGTAACTGAGGAATGGTGCTTGGCTGAGACTGGGTGAATCTGCGGAAAATGTCAAAAAGCAGGCTACAGCCACTGAACCTCTCTCCAAGTATATTACAGAAAATTAAAAAAAGAAAAATTATAACTACTCCATTTTAAACATCTTTTTTCTTGCAGTAATAATTTCAGATATTTTTGGGTTGTGGGGGGTGGGCTTTCCCAGAATGATATAGTAGTTTAAGTAATGATAGTGATTCTATTGTAGCCAGCTAGAAAAGTATATTTAAGATAATTACAAAAATGAAAAGCATTTGTCGTAGAAATGCTGTTGGTGTTTACAGGCTGAATATGTTAAGAAACTAGAGCTGTTCATTATTTTATCTTACTCCATTTAATGTTTAGAAATTATTGTGAAATGACTTCTGTTATTTGTTTTACAGTTCCACTGAAATGGCTTCCTACATAATTGCATTAACATCCATCTCATATGGATGTGCACAAGAAAATGGCTGTTGAGTACCTTAAAGAAGCAAATCTACTGCTTCATGGATGGGTACATTGTATGAGTGCAAACGCTTATCCCAAGTTTGGGGCACTAGAATAATATTAATTATTATGCAATCCTCATCTGTGAATTCATGGAAGGTACACTTGCTTCAGATTAATTTATTTCTTCCTGGTTGACCAGATCAGACCCAGAGCATTGTGAAACCTCCCCTACTCTTTGTGGTAAGTGGAAGTACAACAACAGGCTGGAGAATGGTTGCAGGATGCAGACCACTGAGAGAGCATCTTAAATGTCTATAAATGATGTAGCTGTATTTGGTTTTAGCAACTAATGGATTATTGATGCAGTACTGTATAGCATGATTAATGAAACAGGGCCTAAATCTTCTGTTGCTCCATTGTGGATCCAAATCATGGAAAAACTTTGAGCCAGAGACCCGTGAAGAGACAATTTTCAAGGATGTGACAGTGGACATTAAAGCAATAGTCAGAGTGCAGTTTCTGTTTGCTAAACTGTGTCTCGGAGTGCTTTGGAGGTAGTCCTTGCTGATAGCCTTTCTACTGAGTGTTCTTGAGACACAAAGATGTTGTGCAACAATCTTTTCCTCTTTCATCTTTGCCAGCGGTTTGTATTTTCTCTAAAAATAATTTACCTACTGACAGGTACCAGGTTTGGGACAATACTATTCTTCTGTTGAGAATTTCCGTAAGGGATGTACGAGCCTTTGTACATACTGGCAAGGTAAAGTTTTGGAGTATCACATTTGAAAATCAGATTTGAAAACACTTTGTCAGCCATAGTCTGAATATGACTTTACCATAATTTATTTATTTATTTATTTATTTATTTTACATTTGTTGACCGGGCTAGTCTAGCTGGATATATTTCCATTTTAGAGGCCCGGGGAGAAAAGCTCCACACAGAAATACACATAAAAAGGAAAAAAAAAACCTTATAATTAAAAAGCAATTACAATAATAACAAATAGCAATAAAATATCAAAATAAAACTTAATTAAAAAAGATATATCAAAAGTCTAACTTGTATGAGTAACTAAGATAATTAATATGAACTATAAATGTAAATTAACTGTGCAGTTTCAAAATGCAAATGTGGATGAAACACAGATTAGGACTTTTTTATTCTACATTGTGATAAAGCTTTTGATGTTAAAAATATTTGATGCATGAGGATTATGGATTAGTGCTTGTGAAGTGTGGGTTCTGTTCTCTACTAAAAATGGCAAAATATTACACTCTCCTAATAATCATGTTACTCTATATAAAGCATATATATATATATATATATATATATATATATATATATATATATATATATATTTTTTTTTCTAAAAGCCAACACAAAACCTGTTTTTTTGTGGCTCATCTTCGTATTTATGAATGTAATAAGAGAAGTGTTAGGGACACGTTAAGGATACGTACAGCAGGCAGAAACAAATATTTTGCTGTGCTGCTGTCATTTGCTAGTCAGTACAGGCAAATTTTTCTACCAGGCAGGCCTTAACAACTTAAGCAGGGGGTCCTTGACATTTGTTAAGGTCCAGAGATGCACCACTCTGGAGCTTAACTGGTTTGCCCTTTTCTGAATATCTGAGCATAATCTCCACACGCCATGCACTACATATATTTTTTATTGTCTTTCTTGAATTATCACTTATGACATAAGCAATCATAGATTGATATAAATGAAAACAACCCATATTGACATATTCTTAGTTACATATATTATACATCACATATAATCTTCTATATAGTCATTGTCAGTCAAATATTACATAGCTCACTCAGTTCCTGCCTTTCCTTAAACTTCATTCCTCCTCCAAAACATTATTCTGCATGAATAGTTCCCACAATTCCCATTATTTCTGTGTAATTAGCCCCAACCATTTTCAAAATATCTCACTTCTAGTTCTTTATCTCTGTTACTATATTCACTACTTCAAATACAATTTTTGGTTTAGACTTTGATTTCCATTTTCCAGTAGTTGCTTTTTTGACAGCCACCAGAATTAAACTTAGCAAGCTCAGTTCAAATCCTGCATTTCAGCTCAAAAACATTTCCTTAGTTACACCATTTTGCTCACCCAGTATTTTTGACACAGTAGTCTGTACATCTTTCTTTTCCATCACACTTCGAACATTTGCAATCTACCTGAGGAAAAATGCTTTGGGGTCTGCTTGGGGTGTGAAACCTATACAGCACTTCCAAGCAAGAATCCTAAACATTCATGACTTTGTTGCATGTTTGGGAGCCATGCACATATTCTCCCATTCTTTCTTTGTGAATTGCTTATCCAATCTCTCTTCCCACTCTTTTCTAACCTCCTCTGATTGATTCCTATAGCTACCTTGCAATATATTATATACCCTACTAATTATCTTTTTTTAACAGCAGCTTCTGTTCTAGATTCAACTAAAAACTCTACCAGTGCTGATCTTTCACTTATGATTCTCCTATCCCTTCCTCTATGCCTATACTCTGATATCAGTCTTTGATGGGTGAAGGCAGTCTCTAGTCTGTGGTCCAAATATATTGTTGGCCTCTTTCCATTCTGTTACCTTTCGTTCTCTAATTTTTTGTTCCCAATATTTTGGTTCCTTTGCCAGTTTTCTCCAGTAAATTTCTGCACCCTCTTGCCTATTCTCTGTACCTCTAATTGCAATAATCTCTATTGGTAGTCTTCTTTCTCCATTCATGTGTTGGCTTAGTTCTTAGAATTTGTTCTTCTCCTTTATGAATGTAATACTCTGCATGGCTGTTGTTATTCTCCTTAAGGATCTGCACTCAAAATCTCACTCTTTCCTTATTTCTTGAGCCCCCCCCCCCCATTTCAACATCAACCCTTTCAACTTTGAATTATAGCTATTGTATAGGAGCCTTAACTGTGCAGTTCTAAAATATCCCTTCAAATCAGGTAATCTCAATCCACCTTGTTCTATTGGAAGGTTCACCTTATTCCACTTGACTCTTGCCCTCTTCCCCTCCCACACAGACTCTTTCAACTCTTTATTAACTGCTATCTATGACTTCTATAGTTGATGAATATATGCCTGACCTGTATACAAAACTAATGAAACTAAAACATTTTCACTGCTTGCATCTTGCTATTCATATCCATAAGCAAGAGCTTCCAATTCCTCAGTTTTTGTATAATCTTTTGTTTAATCTCTTCCCACATATCCTTAACTGCTGTAACAGAACTCTTTTTAACCCATATTCCTAAGTACTTCGTTTTATCATGTCGCCATCAATATGGTATTCCAGAACCAAGTGTGTGAGTATGTAATTTACAGCTATATACTTTGTTTTACCTTCATTAATTTTACATCCTGAAAAAACTTGAAACTGTTTTACAATGTTCCACAGCACTAGGATGTCCTTTTCTGTTTTTATTAGGTACAACATATTATCATCTGTAAATGAAGCCAACTTTTCTTGATTGCCATAATAATTACATCCTTGAATTTCTGAGTCAATGGTTCTAAATATAATGCAAATAAAGGGGAAAGAGGACACCCCCACCTGGTTCCTCTGTTCAGGCAGTGCTTATCAGAGAGGACCCCCCACACTTTACGTTTTGCCTCTGATCCCTCATACATCCTCCTCATTAACCTTATTATTGTGTCAGGGAATGCAAATGCTTCCATTGCCCTACTCACAAAATTCCAGCTTACTCTTTCAAATGTTTTCTCTGCGTCAATACCCACCAACAATAGTGATGTTTTCTTACATGGCTCTTCATTGTTGTATTAATGTTGTCAAATGTTAGCCTCCCCTGCAAAAAAACACATTGGTCCATATCTATCAATTATGGCAACACCTCTGTCATTTCTTAGCCATAATAGATAAAACATTTTATAATAATGGTTTAGAAACTAAATGGACCTATGTGAGGCTGAATCTAATGAGTCTTTACCATTTGTAGGTATTATAGGCACTACAGCTTTTCTCTAGGATGTTGGTGTTTCTTCTTCTCCTTTTGAAATATTGTTAAATATTCCTGCAGACTTTCCTATAGAATGGTTATACATCATCATTTTTATCTCACCTCCTCTTATCCTGTTAATAATTGAGCCTCATCTTCCTCTAACCTTGGCATATTTAATTCTTCCATAAATATTCCATTTGTGCTTTTTCTTGATTTCCACACTTCCCTGCTTTATACAGATTTTAATATAATTTTCTAAATATTTCTAATCCATCTACAAGATCTCTCGTTATTTTTCTTGCTGTAGGCTTCCTATGACTGGCAACAATCATTTCTACTTTCTGTTACCCGAGTTCTCCTCAATGTTTTTCTATTCTGGAGTTATCAAAATAGTTGCTCAACAGCAGTCTTTCTAAATTCATGCATACTATCCAGGCAAGTCCCTGATTTTGACTTTAGCTCTGTAGTTGTGTCTCTCCTTGTTCTTTGAGATTCCCCTTATTCTGCAATAGTTTAACATTTGTTAGTCCCTCTAAATAATTCTTGTTACTTCTTAACCATATCTCTTTCTTTTTTATTTCTACCATATTTTAAAATTCTACTTTCATTTTATCCCACTCCCTAGCTATATCTTCTGAAGACATTTCTATCTTCCTTAATAACTCATAATTTCCACTATTCATTCCTTAAATTCCACTTTTTTTAACAGATAGATGGGGAAGGGACAGTGTCTCATTTTTACTTCATTATTCTGAATTTTTATCTTCGGTATTATTGGCACAGATCTGAAATAGTGGTTGGATCTGAAATAGTGGTTGGATGTGTATCAAAACTTTCAATTAAATGCACATTTCCTGTGAAATATAATTTCTGCCTAGCCTAGATCAGTTGCTGTACCTTGGGGAATAATATGTAAATTCTCTCCAAGTTCCTACTACTGAATTCACATCTTTCATACCAAATATTTTCATAAATTTCTTCAAAAATCTCCCTTATTTTGGTATATATTTCTATTCTATGCTCCCCAGATATATCCTCACTGTTGCAAATCAAATTCCAGTCTCAGCCTCTAAGTAGTATTCCCTGCTGAAAGCTGCTTATTTCTCCCAGAATTTTCTTAAGCTCCATGGTAGCAGTTATAGGTGGAATATAAAATGACAGTGTAACCCTCCTTCCTTGCCAGTAGCCCTTTACTACCACAAATCTACCATTATTATCTTTCATCTCCTCTTCTATCACTCCTGGAACTCCTCTAGCAATTAATATAAGTACTCTGCTTTTCCTTTGTCCCAGGCATTTCACAGAATAATCATCCTGAAATCCTTTTTTATCAAATTCACATGCTCAATTATTTCCAAATGTGTTTCCTGTACTATATCTGTTTGCACTCTGCATTTCTTAATATAGTTCACTAGTCTTTCTCATATATATATATATATATATATATATATATATATATATATATATATATATATATATATATATAAAATAAGGATAGTGTTGCCATTATGATAAGAAGTTATTGTTTCCACCTGTTATGTATAACAGCTTTTTTAAATATTTGTTTTCAGCTTTTGTCTTAAATGCATACATTAATGTTTGTCAGGGTGATCTGTTCTTGTCATATCTGTTTGTACCTATGTCACATCTTACAAGACTTTTTGTCTTATTGAAAATCCTTAAACAAGACAAACACACTCCAGAATGCCCCCATAACCTATTAACTTAATAAAAATACACAAAAGTATATACATCTTCAAATAATGAAGTTTAACCCTCTTAATATGAACAATTTTCCCAGACTGACTACTAGACTCACAGGCTTTAATTGACCTATAATTAATGTTATGCATGCTAAGACACATGGCACGACCTGTGCTTCTACTTTCACGAAGTGCTGTCTAATTTTTCTTTCCTTACCCCTCTTCCAGCTGTAGAAAAGAACTTGAATACTTTCAGAGGACATTAACTTTTAGCCTTAAAGGGACAATCACAGTTTTTAAAATTAAGGTCCGAGTTAAGCTGACATAAGTCACGCCCACTTTGGCATGTCACTTTCATTCCCACCCACAATGTCATTTTACTTTTAAATATCCTATAAATCCACAGTTCCAATCATGTTTCAGCTCCCAGGATAAACTAATCTTTGGATTTGTGTTCCTTTCTGACTTACATTGGATCAGGGAACTATGCCCTCAGCTCCTGGCTCATACTTAAAATAGAGAAAGCTGTGCCAGGGAAAAGGGACATCAGTGTATACTACTTTTCAAATTTTACATCACTCATGCTTCTACAGATGTACAAGCAGCCCGCTCATAAAACATAGTGCATTTGTCTGGTAGTATTCAGAAATCAGCACTTATCAAACTAGAAGCTGAAAAAGGAACAGAAGAATGTGTCTACTAATGCTCCAACCTTCTGTCACACACTTACTTTCTATGGAATTACTAGCAGGTTAGAAAGTCAGTACATCAGGCTAGTATTCAAAACTCAGAATACAGTAAAACATGAAAGAAAGATAAATATAGTCTCCACTCCTGTTTTCCTGACTCAGATGCTTTCTATAGTCTATCTATAGCCATGTCATAAAATTGTTGTAGATGGCCATGATTCACAATCAGCACAGAATAAAATAGGAATGAAAGAAACAAGACTCTGTTTATTAATGTTTTAAAAGCCTTGCAATACCGATGTGCTTTCTAGAGAAGCAGCAGCAATCAGGACATAAAATAGCTGAAAGGCTACGTTTCTCAATGGGTAAAATGTACAGGTTAAACTAATGAATGGCTCAAAGGGAGAGCTGTTGTCAGTACAACTGCAATTTGAGATGGAATTTGGCTAATACCTTTGAAATTTCCTTCAGGCACTCTTTGCCCACCCCCTCAGCCAAAGTTGAGCATGTTTAGAAAAGAAAGGCAAACGTGAAATGTAAACAAAGGTTGAATCAAAACAAAAAATCACTTGCACTGTCCCTTTAAGAAAAGTATTGCCATCTTATTAGTTTGTCTCCACAGAAACATAAAAAAACAGATACATAGTTGCCTTCTGCTGCAAGCTTTTCATGTTCCACTCTGAACAGTTATTTGATGAAGGAAAACTTTTCTTTAGATTCAGTCTTCTCTTATTTACTTGCTTCCACTTAAAATGTCTTTTTAGATCAAGCCAATGGCCTTAATACAGTCATTCCCCAACAGAAAAGTAAGAAAAAGTATATCAATTTGACTTACATCATGATCTGTATTCTTTTATACCCCACACCCACCTCAACAATCCAGGATTACAACCTATTATCTTAAACATGCTTTTGTCCATGCTTTCTTCTCTTCTTACATTGCAATGCTGACATTTCTAATAGCACACAAAAATAACTAAAAATGCATTACTATATAACATGCAGTTTAGGTTATGAAATGTTTCATACAAATACTGTTAAGAACAAAAATTATTTTGCTTACAGTTACACTCCTCTTCCCTTTCCTTTAATGATCTTCCAAACATTAATGACATGAGGTAGGGCAAATGCTTTGGAGTCCCCTACAAGTTTAACAAAGTAAAAAAGTGCAATATTTCCATTTTTTGTTCAGTCATATTTCACAAATGTGATCGATCATTTGCAATCCCACATTTACTCATTAATTTCTGAATTACTGTTTTCTTCATGTTGATCTCCATCTCCCAATTCCAGTCTCTGGTTCATTTCCAATGTACTCCCAGTTCTTCTATTCAACTCCTGTGCTTTTCTCTGTCTCTCAATAATTTCCTTCAGAACATTGGAACAGGATTCACTGACAATGTCTCTGTATGAACGCTATTATCTGAAGAATAAGAAGCAGAGTCCCCTTCTGTTTGATAGCTCACTTTTTCTTGGACAAACTTTTGTATTTTCTCTGTAGGCTATACTGCATGAAAAATGACTTTCATGCTCCAGAAAAAAATATTCCAAAGATAGCTGAATACAGCAGCTTAAATCCCACACTTGTATCTTAATACTCACTGATTGCTGGAGTAAATTTGCCCCTCTTCTGCCTGGTGTACAGTGAGCAATCATTTACTATACTCTACTGTCTCCAACTTGTAGTATTTTGCCCTTCTGCCACAGTTGTGTCAGAATCAGCTGTTTCTGCTGGTAGGACTGCATCCTTATTAATCTAATACAGGCACTGGCTGCTTTCTCATGTCCCAGTTTGGAGGATACACATAATGTGACCTTTCACTTAACAACTCCTGCTGTGGACTACCAGTACTTATCTGTGCTTTCATAAAATTAATACAGCTGGTTCCTTCCAGTGTCTCTATTACACCAGAAAAACTCAGGTTTTCCCTATCTTCTAATTCTACCTTTTTTAGAAACCTGTCTTCCTGAGCAGTCTCATACTCAGCCAGCCTGTAATTGTTTTAGTTTTATCAGCACACCTGAATATCTATTTACATCTTCTTCAATGTATCCATCATTTTGCTATCTGAGTTTATATACAGCTTCAGTGTTTTGTTTATTTTAATCAGCTATGAGCACATTTGACTTATTTTTCCTCTAGATTACTGGAAGTCACAACTTGCACAATAGCTGGAGCTTGAACTGTTTTTTTGCTGAGCAACTGCAGGATTCTTCCAAACTTGTGTCTTTTCCTTACCTACTGTGGTTGATTTTTTCAGGTTCTCTAAATTTCTTCTTTGCTGGCATCCAGGCAGTACACTTACTAGCCAGTAACTGAAATTTATCCAAAAAGATAAATCCACTAGCTCACTTTACTGAATTTCTGTTTTCATACTAGGTGAGCTGAAATTCAGCTGTTACTCAGCGTGCAGGCATTTTGGAACTCCTGCGAGAATATTATATTGAGCTAAAATCTTTTAATGTTAAACCATCCTAAGACATGCCCTTTAGCAATATTTGTGGATTGCATTTGAAGGATGCCTTAAAGTTATAATATCACATCTTAAAATATTTGTGTGATTTTCTCATAAAAATTAAGGAAGACTATTATAGCGAGACCACCAGTTTTCTTACTGTTGATGTAAATTACTTCTTTACAAGTATACCACACCAAGTAGGCCTTGATTATTTTCATTCAGCAGTTGAACTAATTTCTTTGTCTAATGTAAATTACCTGGATGTGACTATTGCTAAGGATGTAGTTAACAACTGTTTGTCTTTGACTTTATTTAGAAAAGAAACTTTTTTGAATAGTTATTTACATTTTAATAGCTGCCACCCTCATCATTATCAAAAAATATTTTAAGGAACAATTGATGACGGCAGCTAGGATGTGTTCTCAGTTTGAAACATTTTCCGCTGATGCTGATAAAATGTTTAATATGTTTTTGGAGAGGGGATATCCTGAAAATCTTTTAGTTAGAATACATAATGATTTTTTAGCCAAGGATGGGGTTAGAGATGTATTCCTTTGTTAGGAACAGAAGCATCCTTGGTTACAAAAACACGCAATTATAATAAAAACCCTGATGTTAACATTGCCAGTTCATTTATAGCTACATATAATTTTTACTCTAGAGCAGTTAAGGAAATTTTGGTTAAGAACTGGAATATTTTCAGGTTAGATAATGAAGTTTTTAAATTTTAAGGCAACTCCTCTAATTTTGTTTACAAAATGAGTAGGAACTTCAAGGTATTGTTTGAAAAAACAATTCCAGAAATAATTACTAGGGGTACAAGGAAATGTGGCCAATGCAGTTACATACTTGAGTAGAGTTCTATCAAGTTGAAAAATATTACTGACTACACCATCCCCTTAGTTTATGGTAATTGTGCCACAAGAGGAGTGGTTTACATTGCACTCTGCTCTGGTTGTGACAGTTATTACATAGGTAAAACAAAAAGATCCCTACATAACAGAATTTATGAACATTTGTGTGCTATTTCTTAGGGCAATACCAACAATTCACTTTATAAAAAACACCCCTGTATGACCTCAGTACAACAGATTCCTTTTTGGTATTCTGGATGTAATCCCTGTTTTTCCATGGGGGGGGGGGGGAGTGCTCTGAGAAACAAAAATTGAATTTAGAGAAATTATTTGGCAATTGAAGTTAAATGCCTCAGCTGCCCCCAAGTCTGAATGAAAATATTTCAATTTTACCAGTTTTAATCTTAAGGGCGAATACATTATAAACTGCAACACGCACATACACACACACACACACACACACACACACACACACACACACACACACACATATATATATATATATATATATATATATATATATATATATATATATATATATATAGATCATGTTGTTTCTGAGTGAACTTTAATTTATAACTATTTGAGCTTTTATTTTTAACACTTTGTCACTAAGTCATTTATGCAACATATTTCTTATTTGATATTTTTTATTCAATTTTCTTATGCATCCTTTTTTAAAAAAAAATTTTCATTTTAACACAATTAGTCAGCAATGGAGGTTCTTTAACTTTTGGATTTGTTGGTGTTTCGGATTGCTAAATTAGTGTGTTGTTTTTTATTGACTGATACTGATTAGATGTTTAATTAACTACACTATTTAAATGTTGGTGGTTTTATCATTTGCTATGGTTCTGAGGAAGTCCCAGCTTTGATAGGGGCAAAAGCACTTAACCATAGTTTTATTTTATTATTTGATTAATAAATTCTTCTTTGGGATTAAACCACATTTTTGGTCATTGCTGGCTTTTCTGACATTACATGGGCTTATTTGTTGGTTATTGGTGTACTTTGCTGCACTGTCACATGCTTCTCTTCCCCAGTTATGTATTGAATATCGTAAGTTCCACAACAGGCAAACAGTTGTCCTTAGTATTCTTTTATGAGAAAAATATGGACTGTTTTGGGAATGTTTTTTATTTAAAAGAAAAATGTTTTCTGTTACATTTTAGAGAGTACTTTGATAAAACATTCCAGCGTATACTTACATATTCTTCTTTTCCCAGATTGAGAACCTTCTGATGTATTTATACTATGGATCCTTATGTCTATAAAAACCTTGGGCTATGCTTTCTTCAACAATTTTACAGTGTCTTTAAAACAAGAAGGGAAGCATTCTGATCAATTAATGAGGTTCAGTATTTTCTATGAAAATTGTTACCTCTTAAAGAGTTAATGAAATACAAAATTTGTGAACAAAGATTGTGTAATGTTAAAGAGACCATTGACCATGTTGTGATAGAATGGCCAAGAATAAGAACTTTCTGGAATGTG
>NC_056743.1:1515316257-1515382708 GCF_019279795.1 Protopterus annectens
ACAAAGTTCTCTGAAATTTGATGGATTCATGATATTTTAACCATGTTTCTGTGTGTACATAAATCTCTAAGCTCACAAGTTGCAAGAGTAATCTAGAAAGGTCTTGCGTCTGGAATATGAGGGTTACTTGACATTTTTAACCATGTTTCAATGTCCACATACATCTCTAAACTCAACAGCTGCAAAAAAGCCCCTAGTTACCTGATCTGTTACCCAGATTATGAGTATTGAGGACAACTACTTTCATCACATCCTCTTCTTTCCATCAGTTTTGAGACTTCTGGAACTTCATGTTGCCCAACAAAACAATTTGGATGCAGAAAACTAATTTCTCACACCTACTGTACCATAAGGGGTGTTGAAATGAAGACCATCAGATAAAAACCATTGTGGTAACCAACACATCACTCTCCATGCTGATAAGACATCAAATCACTGGTGGACCCCCTAGTATAAACAGGCTATATGACAAGAGAAAGAAACTATTGTCCAAGAACAAGTGAGAAGTGGGTCAGCAGAGGAAGAAATCCCTCTCTAGTTTAAAGAAACAAATTAGAGATCTTGTCAAATCTTCCAAAGCTAATTATGAAGCAAAAGCAGATTTCCTAGCTAAGGATAATCACGAGGTATTCTTTAACTGTGTCCAAAATCTAAAAGGGAATACCCAGCTATGAGATGAACTGGCTGTGAATGGCACCACCCATACTCAACCTGAGGTAATAGCCACCCTGCTGGCTGAAAGAGTTGGAACAAACTTCACCCCCATCTCCTCTCCATTCGTCCTCCAAAGTATGCCTGCCACCATTCCTCAACCTGTTATTGCAAGAGAGCAGGTCATCTTGGCACTGTCCAAGGCCAAATATATGGCATCAGTGGAACCAGACAACATCCCAGGCTGTGTTTTAAACAACCTAAAATATGACCTAGCAAGCCCACATGGATCCCTGTTTAACTGCAGCATGCAAACTAGCTATGTTCTGGTGGAATGGAGGACAGCAACAGTAATCCCTCTGAACAAAGAGGGACCATCTGCTGACCCTGGTAATTATAGGCCTATAAGCTTGACTAGCCTCATCTGCAAGGCCATGGAAAGAATCATTATGGACCTTATTAACAAGGACATAGGTTCATAGATTAGTACTAGGTTAACTGCCACTGCGAGCCATTTTAAACCTAACCAATTATCCCTTGCGAGACTCAAACCCTGCACCTTGTGTTTGTAAGGCAAACATCTTAACCAGTAGGCCACCCTCCCAACCCTGGTAATCTCCAAACTCTGTACCCAACCCTGTTTGTATTCACTAAAGGTAGATCATGCCTGTTAAACATGGTTGACTTCTTAGAGAATGTCACCAAGGCTCTGGACAAGAGAAAGACAGTGTATACCACCTACCCTGACCTAACCAAGGTATTTTACACAATCCCCCACTCGGGTATTATAGAGAAACTCTCACAGTTGGGAATTAACCCCTACATTAGCAAATGGGTAGCCAATTGGCTCACTGACAGGACACACACTGTCAAAGTGGGTGACTTCATCTCTAATAAAAGACCAGTCACCAGTCATGTACCACAAGGATCTGTGGTGGGCCCCTTACTGTTCGGAATATATTTCTCAAAAGTCTAGGCAAACTTGGATGGCCTGTAGCTGACTAAGTTTGCTGGTGATTGCAAATTGGGAGGAATCAAGTCCCCCATTGATGTTAATATACTGCACACAGGGTTAACACAGACAAATGATTGGTGCCAAAGCCATGGATTGAAGCTAAATGCAAAAAAATGCATTATTATTCCCTTTGGGAAAGCTGTCTTACATTACAGACACCACTCCCCTAAGTGTAGACCCAATGGTATGTGATCTGGGTACTCAGAACTTCTGACCACTACTTATCCACAGTAGTAAAGAAATCCTTCTATGTGGTGCATCTTATAAGTAAAGGCATCACATCTAGATCTAAAGATGTTATAATTCCATTATACTCAACCCTTGTCAGACCAATATTTGAGTACAATGCTCCCTTTTTGCATGTACCTCACCAGACACTTGCAACAACTGGAGAGACCACAGTGGCTTCTCACTAAAAATTACAGGATACACAAAACAAATCTTACATGGGAAGACTGAAGGCCTATTCCTGGCTTACAGGGCAGTCTCTGACCCAGCCATGATGGAAATGCTACACCTTCATAAATCAAACTGCTTGAGAGTCGCTCATTTCAGGGATCTTAACCTAGCCTCTGGCATGAACAGGTCATGCTCAAGAGATAGATAGATCTCCCAGAGACTGCCACTTCTCTGGGAAAGCTTCCAATTCACAGAAAACAGAGCCCCACCCTGACCTTCTTCAAATGCAACCTAGATTAATGGACAAGTGACCTCAAATTCACTCCTGGGGTGGCACCCATGTCCTTCCTGGACAGAGGAAGTCAGTATTAACTACCATAGACCCTTACCTCTGTGAACTTTACTCACTTAACCACCAACAATTAGGACAACTCAGGATAAATATGGCTAGGCTTGTAAGGGCTGTAGGGACATTAGCCTAGTAACCTTCTATGAACCAATTATAGAAGGCCATAATTTTTGCCTACATACTAGAGTTTCATTTTAGATGAGAATGTAATGATTCTCATAAAAAAGTTGTCCTAATATATTCATAATCTGTGAAAGCTCTACTGCACCTAATGCAGATTAGAATTACTAAGACTGCTTACTTACTTCCATATGTGAGTGATGGAAATCTCATATTCTCCAGTTATGCTTTCTAACCTATCTGTTATATCAATGCTGTTGGCCCAAGCAGGGCAGGTCAAGCTGTTTTTGTTCTTGTCTAGATATATAAATTTAAATCTGTATGTGTTTATAGATTCTATCATGAAAGAAAACATCAAAAAGAGAACCTGGAATGGTTGAATGCACACAATAGAAAGAAGACACAAAAAACGGAATAGTACTAAAGATGAATCACAAAACATTGAATACTTCTCTCCCACTGAAAATGCCCTATAGCAATAAACTCCAGAGACAAAGCCCAGACCAAGCACTGACTGCACAGTGGTACTGTCAGGGAAAGGGTATTTAGTAATGTTGCATTTAGGGATAAGGGTAGGGTTATGGTTAGGTTTAGGGTTAGCACACAGGAGTAAGGATGGGTAAGGAGGGACTTCTCCATCTCTCTACCTTACTGTTGTGCACTAAACCTAATCCTAACCCTTCGCCTGCCCCTAACCCCACCACTACACATTATGTAACTAAAAACCCTTTCCCCTAACACTAGCACCTCACCCGACAAAATTATACAAAACACAACAGCACCATCACAATACTCACTCTATCCCCTTGTCTATCCTCACTCCAACCTTTACTCACTAACACTCATAGGTGCACACTGACTTCTATAAAGTGATCCTGCACATCTTCCCAAACACCACTAATTCTGTCAAGCATTCATTTTCCTGCACACTCCTACTTACATTCACTATATAAAGCTTTAATTCAACCCTATGTGATTCACAACAGAAATGAGCATTCACCCATTTGTGCATTCTCTCTTTTGTTACACCCGCAAAACGGTTCTATGAAATGGTCATTTTATCTTTTGAGTTACAACCATGTGTGTGTGTGTGTGTGTGTGTGTGTGTGTGTGTGTGTGTGTGTGTGTGTGTGTGTGTGTGTGTGTGTGTGTGTGTGTGTGTGTGTGTGTGTATTGTATATATATATATATATATATATATATATATATATAGATATACACACACACACATATATATATATATATATATATATATATATATATATATATATATATATATATATATATATATGTGTGTGTGTGTGGTTTACCTTCAAAATGTCGAATGCCATAATGTCTAATGTTCATTTGGTTGAAAAATAACATCTAAACCCCCAAAACATTGAATGATCAAAATGGCTAAAATCATTTCAATGAAAAAGCAATGAGATCACCTCTACTATTTTGAGGGGGGGTACGCCTCCGTGCACCCCCCATGTGGGGGGCTGTGCCCCCACACCCCCCTACTTAAATATACCAACTCCGATATCACACTACTGTGCAGTAATGGGCAAATTCGATAAATTCAACATTGTGAATTTAGACTAATTTTATTTCAACATTTTGATTATTCAATATAGTGCATTCAACCAATTCATTTTCAACCATTTAGCATTCAACATTTTGAAGGAAAACCTATAGATATATATATGCATGTCCATCATCAAATCTCAAACAAAACAATAATCAGCCATCATACAAACTAAAAACACTGAATATGCAAAAGTTGACTGTACATACTACAAATACAAGGAAAATTATTTTTCATTTGCAGTTGTTAGTAAAAACAAAGGAAAATGTGCACAAAAACCTAAAAAGTGTACTTTTTTATGGGAAAATGTACTCCCACACACCCCCACACCCTTGCTCACGTAGGCTAATTGTTTAATCTCACAACAATCACAAGATGATCTGTAAAACCCATTGCTGCATGCAAGCTGGCCATACTCTTAAATGAAAAGTCAGTGCTGTGCTATATCTATAAGTGTGCTCCTGCCACTGCCAGAGTAAATTTCTATATAAGTAGCACTACATTCTGTTACATGTTTAATTATATAGACTGGCCTCTCTGGCTCATGTTGTGACTGAAAAGGGTCCTTGGACCAGTTCACCTATCCAATTAACACACGTTAAACAAATTAATATTAGTAGTCAAATAATAATGAAGCTCCACAGCACTGTCAGTGAAGTGTGTATTTGACAACATGATTTGCAGCTGTAGATCTCTCTATCTAGCTATGTGGGTTATGTTTGATTCTTCTATGTGCATTATCATCAGCTCACAGTACATTGACTAATACTTGTTATTTCTGCTTTGTCAAAGCACTGGAATGGGTGAACAAAAGCACTGAGAGCGACACCTGCCACCCACACAGGGGGACACTTATCCAATATTTTGGACATAGGAGATTCCATTGTGACATACACCAATGTCCATCTCACCCGACTGAGCAAGGAGTAGGTCACAGTCAATTGCCTCCCAGAGGCAAGAATCCATAAGATCACATTTGCACTCAGGCCACTGAACCACAATTACCAGTATGACTCAGTCATAGACCAAGTGGGAGTAAATAAGCTGATACATACCACCTGGGACTATATGAAAAAAGAGATGATAGAGATCTCAGACTGTGTGTCCCAGGCCACTATGAGCCTAACATTGACCAGTATTCTGCCTTTTTCAAGGATGATGCCATGAGAATGTAATTGACTGTAATATTTGGCTTAGTTTTTGGTGCCAACCATAGGTGGGTGCAATATTTGTCAGCCCTGATGGATATGATTGACAAACCACAATGCTTTGCCAGAAATGGTCCGTACCAGTCCCCTCTGAATACTGGCAAAAACTTATCCACACTAATAATGCTTTATAGGCATTACCAATCTGATCAACCTTCCAGCATAGCAAAACCAACCCAAGAAAATCTAAAGGCATTACTGCTAAATGCCAGAAGTCCAAATAAGAAACTCCACTCTCTGCAAGCACTCCTCACCATGGAGAATGTTTATGTATGAGCAGTTACTGATGGTTTGAAGCCATAGAACCTTCCCCACATTTAGACCAGTTACTGCACAAGGGAGAAAAGATAGAGGTGTCTCAAATGATATCTGAAACAAACACTTCTCAAGGCTGGTCAAACAGTATGACATGCTTGAACTTCTCCATGTCTAAATTACCAAGGACAAAGTCCCATACCATAGCCTTGCAAGCTATAGGTCCCCCTCTATGATCTAGGAAACCCAGAAGACATACTTAAATATATTAGGGACACTCTTCATTCAACCCTGCTCGACACCAATATGCTTCTGCTAAACAAAGCAGAGAAGTCATCTTAGACTCCTCATGTTTCAAAACTTTCACTACGTTTGGGTATTGTGAGGTCAGCAGAGTCCCATACCTCCTTCAGAATGGGGAATATATAATTTTGGTATTTTCTGATTTTTATAAATCATTTGATGAGCATGAAGCAGCCTTCTTGTTTTCCTGTCCAACCTATCCAGAACCTTTGGGGCCAGTCAATCACTCCAAAACTGTAAGTTAGGACAGGAGGAGAAAATTGCTTTATAGCTTGGACTTTGTTCCTAGATGTCAAAGAAATGTGTCCATAATAGCTTGAAACATGACCTTTCAGGGCCTCTAGAAGCACTAGCCAGCCATATCTTCATGCAAAGTGAAAGGAGGACCACAGCTGTTGTCCCACTACACAAGGATGAGCCATCCAGGGACCCAGGACACTACCAATTCATAAGCCTGAATAGTATCACATGCAAGACTGTGGAAAGAATTACAGTAGAGAGTCAATTATCCAAACTAATTGAGACCTAGGGTAGTTCAGATAATCAAACATACATTGAACCAGATTAAAAACTTCTAAAATCTTGTATTTTCTGCACGCAGACAATACACTTTTCAACCATTCAGTGATTCCAGTGGAATATTTTTCACACACAAGCATGCTACAAGCTCAAAAAACATGCACAAGTGAATATATATACTGTTTATATATATTCAGACTTTATGAGTTTTCATACCCAAAAACTTTGGAAGGCTGCGTTCGGATAATTTGACGTTTCTGATAATCGATGTTCAGATAATCGACTGTCTACCATATTATGGACATGCTAGCAATGATATAGGAAGCCTTCAGACATTAGATCTAGCTCAGTTTGGTTTCATCAAGGGTAGGTCATGCCTACTTAGCCTGATAGACATCTTTGAGAAAGTCACCAAAACTATGGATGACGGCAAAATGGTGCAAACTGCTTACTTCAACCTGGCCAAAGCATTTAATAGATTTTCCCTATTTGAACATTATAGACAAGCTCACTGAATTGGGTATAAAGCCCTACAGCAACTGCTGGATAGCCAACGGGCTCAGAGATAGGACGCAAGAAGTTAAGACAGGGGAGTCTATTTCCACAAGAATGACAGTCACTAGTAGAGTCTCTCAGAGCTCAGTACCAGGGCTACTCCTGTTTGGCCTCTACTTCTCTAAAGTCAGAGCTAACATCATAGCCCTCTGACTGTCCAGATTTGCAGACAATTGCAAATTAGGTGCAGTCATTGAATCTCCCCAAGATGCAAGCATCCTCCAAAAGGGCCTGACACAAACTAACTTGTGCTGGAGTCAAGGTCTTAAACTCAATGATCTTCTTCTTCTTTCAGCTTTTCCTGCTTAGGGGTCGCCACAGCAGATCAGCTGTCTGCTCATGATTGGCAGTGGAGATTTACGGTGTCGAGTTGCCAGCCCAGCACCCAACCTTCCACAGAAGGCACACACATAAGAAGTATATAATAGTATCCTTCAGTAAGACAACTGCCCTGCAAATGACTACATTGATAATGTAGCCCTAGGAGTAGACCCAGCAGTCAGGGATTTGACAACATATGTAGACAATGATTTAGTCTTTGACCATCATTTGTCCACAGTAGTAATAAAGTAATTTCATGTTGTACAACTTAAAAACAAGGGTATGGCATCCAGGTGCAAAAATGCCATTATTCCATTGTACTCTATTCTGATAAAACCAATCTTCAATTACAGTGCACTCTTCAGCATGTAACTGACCAGGCATATGCAACAACTGGAGTAATCACAGAGGTTCATCACAAAGAAAATACATGGTATAGAAAACAAATCCTGTGCGGGCCACCTCAGTGCATCGTCCTTATACTCAGCATTCAACAGGCTGCTGAGAGGTAACCTGTGCATGGCCTACAAAGCACCCTTTTATCCACCTTTATTGACCAGTTGCACATCTGCAAAACAAATAGCAACAGAAACAGTTAATCCAGAGACCTAAACCTAGCCTGCAACATAAATAGGACATGCAGGAGGGACAAGTAAGTGTCTTAAAGGCCGCCCCTTCTGTGGAACAAGTTTCCCATCCATGTGAAGTACAGTTCTTTCTTGTACTTATTCAAGCAAAACCTGTATCATTGGATTTAGAATCCCAAATTTACTCCTGGTCTGGCACCTACATCTCTATTAGAGGGGAAGTTTGTAAAAACAACTTGGCCACTCATGCCCAAGTTTATAAACCCCCATAACTTATAGGACCAATACTTTTCTAATATTTATATGAAGCTTGGCAGGTCTAACAAGGCCCATTAGGATTGTTAGCCTTGTATTCTCCTAGACCTTTCACTCAGTTTATTATCAGTAAAACACAGCCCTAGAGTATATGTATATATTCTATGGGCATTTTAACTGGTAACCATGACGTGGCCATTTTTTTCATTTATCCTACATGCTCAGCAGACAAGCATTGGGAAATCAGTTCATGAACCTTTAGTGCTATCATTGTGTGATTCTTCTTCTAGAGTTCTGATTTGTGTCTCATTTTGTGAAATTACCTTCTCGGTAGCCACAGTAGTTCATAAGGTAGCAAGACAAGATGGCCGTCACTGAAAGTGAAGCAATCAAATGCAGCAGATGGCCTTTATCAGTTTGTAGCTCCTTCATGAATATAGCTTCATAGCATTGTAATGTTTTAATATTTCACTGCATTTTCACAAGACAGACCCTATTTCAGATCATATCATAAATGTTGCTATCAGCTTTTGATCGAAATGGTGCAAGATTACTTTTTTTTTGCATTTTCTGTGTACAACTGCCTTGTCAACAAACATTTAAATACTTATTTTCACTAGGTAGGGTCATAAATCTCTAAACTCTATATATTGTATTTCTACCATTTAAACAATGCCAACCATGCAATTTAATGTACCTGTGATTAACAGGACAAATATAGCCTTATAACATATTAGCTGTCAATATGCTGATGCCAGGCAGACAGGGCAACCATTATTCAAACTGTCTCATTGATGGGAAATCTGACAGTTTTCAAATCAAGACTACTATTTTCATCTCAAAATGTCATTTTGTATTCTCTTTGCATAATGCCCTCTCTTTCAGTACCAAAACATTTCATTATTCCTTTCCAGGAGTTAATCTTATAACAAGATATACTGAAAGTCAAAACTAAAAATAGAGACTGTCATCAGTTCTACAGTCTTCTCATTTAATAGGATAAATTCTGTCTCATAAGTCAAATTATCTGAATTTTTAATAAAGCGGTACATAATAACCATATATTACAGATGTCACAGAAGATGGAAAATGTCAGTTCTGATCCTATGTTTTTTGTTTTTGATCCCTTCCAGAAAGAATATCTTCATTGTTCTGATGTGTATTTATTACAAAATAATGCTATAGCTAAGTCATATGACCAGCTTAACTTACCACATATAAGCTATATCTGCGTACTTAACAGCAGGAGATAAAATATGCATTTCAACTACTCATAAAATTACTTGTACCTAGATGGTGAACATGACCCTATGACTTTGCTAAAACTAGAAACATATAATGATACTAGCTGGGAACAAAAAAATGTCTTAAGTATGGAAAAAATATCAGGTCCCTGTATGCCACCACTGTATAAGCTATAACTGAAGCGAAGTTTGTGAAACATGCTATTTACTTAAGATTCTAGGTAGGTATGCTTGTAGTTATACTGGGATATAGTGCGAGGCCAAACATAATTCAGGTACAGCAGAGCTGACAGTAAAACACTGTTTTTTTTATTGCCAGAGTATTGCATATGTCAGAAAGCTGTTCTGTAGAATATTAAGAGCTGATTTGGTATGAGTCTGAAGAAAGAGAGGGTGAGATCAGTAAAAAATGGTGAATAGAACAACTGTGATAAAATGGCTTTTTCTCTTAGCTCTGGATCACAATTCATGCTGGCCTCATCAGGCTTGTTCATGAGGCCAGCATGAACTGGAACCATCGGTATGCGGGTAAACTGACTGACCACAGCTGCTGACTACTCTACTAAGCACATCCTATATGTGGTTTTGGTTATCGCTCACAATATCAATGAAAATCCACTGAAACACAAAATATCAAAACTGAAATAAGCTCCAACAATGGTCCTGCTAGGAGGCAGGTCCATATTTCTGTGCTTTTCTTTGTGCAGTGTTTTGAGCTTCACTATTTTTTTCAATATTCTAAGCTGAATAAAACCCATTGAAATAATGCTACTGCACACCCGTACTCACACACACACACACACACACACACACACACACACACACACACACACACACACACACACGATAACAGTTTACTTCATCTACAGTTGCGTTTACTGAAGAACGGACGTGCTGTATTACCTTATCATCAGCACACTGTCAAGAGCCGAGTTTAGCGAACATTGGAATTTCAAGTGTTGTTTGTCTGCATGGTAAGTGCTTTTGGTGATGGTTAAGTGGGTATGTATAGTACCCCTACAACATCTGGAGTGAGAGTGTATGTACAAGTCGTTTGCAGGTTAGGGTTAGAGTAAGAACTAGGTAAGGAGGCCAGTTTAGTGTTGAGTATGCATGTGGTGTACAGGATGTGTTTCTAAGTGTCTAGTGTAGTGGTACAGTAGAGAGTCGCTTATCTGAACTAATTGGGACCTAGGGTAGTTCGGATAATCAAACTGTTTGGATAATCAAACATATAATTGAACCGGATTAAAAACTTCTAAAATCTTGTTTTTTTCTGCATGCAGGAATATACTTTTCAACCATTCAGCGATTCCAGTGGAGACTAAAGAATATTTTTCACATATGAGCTGGTTACAAGCTCAAAAAATATCCTCAAGCAAATAAGCATAATGTTTACATATTTAGATTTAATGATGTTTCCTACCCGAAAACTTTGGAAGGCTGGTTCTGATAGTTGACTTTTCGGATAATCGACTCTCTACTGTACTTGTAGGGAAAGTTTTTTTTTTTATAAAGTAATGTGTGGTAGTTAGTGAAAAGGTTAAGTTTATGGTCAGCACACACGAGTAAGGTGGATTAGTATACGAGTTAATTTCCATGAATTTTATATACAGAAGTGGTATAACCAGCTACTTATTTTGGGAGCGATGTGTTTCAGAAACAGAAAGCATACTTTTTCTTGTATTTTGACTGTCTAATACACTACATCACTTGAAAGGGTTAGTATCATTTCATAATTTGCTCTGCCTCAAAATGACATGGCAATAGCTTCCTTACCGATATAGTTTTATTTACCCAGGTAAAACATCTCCCCACAATGCACCCTGTCACTATAGTATGACATTACATCATCTTTTTATTGTCTCTGCATTCATTTAGAATGCAAATATTCTGAATTACTACTTCCCTTTAGAATAGCACATTTTACAGTGGCTTCCTTTGATTTGTGTTATTTATTACAACTACAAAAATAACTGATTTTTGTAAACAGTTAATAACTGATTTTTGTAAACAGTTAATTGATTAGCAGAAAGAAAACCCAGTCTGCGAGCCAGAGTTGTCAGTCATTTTGTTAATACATGAGATGTCCACTCATTTGGTTTGGACAAATCACATTCAAGTTACTCCAGAAATTATATAAAAAATGTATTATCAGATGTTTATCCTAATTTTTATTGCTGCTACTGGGATAAAAAGAAGGCATGACAGCAAACCATCTGTTGTGTAGATTGTACACTGGCCCATGTTACAAAATGCAAAACACTTTGATGTAGGGACTAGTTAGAGAATGGGGTTAACTTGAGCTTTCATATAAACTTAACATGCACATTTGTAAATTGAAGAGGATGAATAATAAAGAAATGTTATTATTTATTTATTATTTATTTGTTTACATTTGTTTACCAGGAAATTCCGACTGGACACAGGTCCTTTTTCAGTGGAGGCCCAGAGAGAAAAGCTCCATAGAACAATAAATGAGCAGCAGAGTACATGAAGAACAATTGAATATACATATAATAGCAAATAATACATAATGCAGCAAACATTAGCTATACATACAATATGAAGCATAGTAATGAACAGATATACCAATATCTAGCTAGAAGCTAGGAATAAAGGTAGGATGTATATACAGATAGTACTAAGCTTAAACAGATACTGTTCTAAACTCATATATCTAAATCTTACAAACAAATATTGCACTAAACTCAAACAGATATAAAGCAGATGCTCCACATGAAGATGGAAAAAGCTAGAAGGGATAATGATATGGAAGGGGAAGCTAGAGGAGCAATAGAGGAGACTGAGTGAGTAGTATACGTGGTAGTGAGAGGAAGCTAGGTGTAAGTAGGTTGGATATGTATTTGGAGTTCAGATGAAGTGAGATGTTATAACAGGTCTGAGAGATTGAGTGAAGAGGGGAGGGGAGGGTAAAGGGTGAGACAGAGCCTGCACAGGAAGGAATGCAATGATCAGGCGGTGTGAAACAGGGTGGCTAGGGGAGGGGAGAGGAAGAGGAGGTAAAAAGGATGGTTACTAGTCAGGATTGGTGCATGGGCATAACCAGAACCTTTTTAAGTGAGTTTTTAGTGCAGGCTTGAAGTGATTATAAGAAGGTAGTGTAGTTATAGAGGGGGGAGATTGTTCCATAATATGGATATGATGCAGGAGAATAGTGCTTCTCCTGCTGAGTTCTTGGGTTTGGTCACTAGAAGTAGATTTTTGTGCTGAAGAGTAATGGTCTAGTGGAGCAGTAGGGCTGAAGAAGGTTTTGAAGGGATGGGATTTTAAGAGGATAGTTTGCTAACTTGTGGGCGAGAGAGAGTTGATTCAGGTGAAGAAGTTGAGAGAGTTCAAGCTAGTCAAGTTCACTAAGTGCGATACACTGGTGGCTGCGATAAGATGCACCAGCAGCAAGTCTCACAATTTTATTGTAGCAAGCCTCGAGCTTGTTTAGGTCTGTTTTCTAAGGTAAGTAAGTATAGGAGAGGCATAGAGTAAAGTGAAGATTAGGTGGGAATTGACAGCAGAAATTCTGCCTGTCTTGGTGAGGAATTGTTTGTTTCTGTACAATGTACCTACTTTTTTGTGAACCTTTTTTATGGTAAGAGAAATGTGAGTGTCAAATCTGAGATTGTTATCAAACAACGCCAAGTAATTTGGTGTGTTCTGTTGGGGAGATGATGGTATTGTCTTTGGCTAGAACATTAAAGTGGGGGATGATTTGGGTTAGAGTTAGTCTTGCTCAGGTTGACTAATAACTGAGCATTAGATAGCCAGCTTTCTACAGATGAAAAGGCTTCCTGTGTGATCTTGTGAAGTTCAGGTATAGTTGGAGCTGAGCAGATGAGGGTGGAGTAATCTGCATACTGTATAAGAGAAGTATGCTTGGTGGTTGTGAATAGATCATTGGTGAAGAGTGAGAATAGTAGGGGACCAATGATGGAGCCTTGGGGAACGCCTGTTACAGGAAGTTGAGGAGATAGGTCATTATGCCAGACAACTGATTGTTGGCAGCCAGTTAGATAGCTGTGAAACCATTTAGTAGTTGACTGGGAAAAGGATAGGTTAGTGAGAGCAGAGATTAGTAGTTTGTGTGAGACCATGTCAAAAGCCTTGGATAGATCCAGAAATATAGCAGTGAAGAACAGGCCATTATTTTTATGATGAAGGATAGCATTAGTGAAAGAGAACAAGGCAGCAGTAATGCTGTTGTATGACCTGAAGCCATGCTGGGTGCTGGAGAAGAGGTTATTAGCTAAGAGGTAGTCTAAGACTTGAGAATGGATACATTTCTCAAGTATCTTGGAAAGTGGAGAAAGGATGGCTATGGGGCGGTAAATGGAAAGTTCAGTGGAGGAGCCACCTTTATGGAGGGGAATGATATGGAATATTTTCTACACTGTGGGGACATAGCTTTCTGATAAGGACTGATTAATTAAGATAGAGACTGGATAAGCTAGAGCTTCTGCTGCTATTTTTAGCTTAAGGTTCAATAGAAGTTTTTTTTATATAGGAGGTAGGTACTGATGAAAAAGAAAAGACTGTGGGCAGAGTATTTGGTTTTGATGTGATGAGGGTGGGTAGAGGGTTGTGTTGTTTAGTCAAAGACAGAAAGATTTCAGTAAAGTGTTTATTGAATGAGTCAGCAATACTGCTGGAGGAGGGGGGAGTGGTAGGTGGGGGGTGCCTACTTTACCTGGGTGGAGAATGGAGTTTACTGTGAACCAGAACTGTTTAGGGTTGTGATGGGAGGAGTTCAGGGCAGACTGATAATATTGGATTTTATCTTCTTTTATTTGCTTTTTGACCTTATTGCACAGCTCAAGGAATGACTGTCTAGAGGAGGGGGGTTTTGTTAAGTACCAGTGCTCCCAGGCCTTATCTCTGATTTTCATTACTGCCCTGGTGCTTATTTTGTAGCCAAGGTGAGTACTGAGTTTTGACTCTGGCATTTCTTATTGGGGCATGTGTGTTTAGGATATTTAGGAAGGTGCTTTAGAAGAAGTGGATGGCTTCATCCAGACTGAGGTACTTTAGTGGTGTCCAGTCACATTTTTGAAAGGATGTGATAAAAGAGAGAGTGTTAAAGTTTACCCTGTTTTGGATTTTGCCTATAAATGATGGGTTTAGCACAATTTAAGTGTTGGAGTGTGGTCATTGAGGCTGTCTGGTAGACAGTCAGCTAGGTATGATTGAGGGTCTTTATTGACTAATATCCAGTCAAGAGTAGTATGTTTGTTAGAGTTTTTATTTATCCGGGTAGGTGACTGTATTAATTGGGAGAAACCGTGAAGGTTTAGATGGTGGGCTGGATGATTGTTGCTACAAGATAGCCAGCTGATATTAAAATCACCTAGGATTATGGTTTTCTGGGGTAGGCAATGGTTATCCCAGTTCAGGAGGTTTTCCACGGGTGGGATGTTTTGGCCAGGTGGGAAGTAGCATCTTATGATGTTGATTGTTTTATTTGGGTTTAGTCTGAGGTTTGCATATAGGATTTCTTCATTTCCAATGTGGGGGGCAGATGTGTTAAGGATCTGGATGTTAAGGTGGTGTTTAATCATTAGAGCCATACCACCCCCTTTCTTAGATAGTCTATCTACTTGAAGAATGTTATAACCTGTTGGGAGTATTTCCTCACTTTTGATGTGAGGTTTGAGCCAGGTTTTGGTCAGGATGAGAATATTAGGAGAGTATAAAGCTATGTCGGCATTTAGGTCATGGGTTTTATTAGTTATACTTCTGATATTTAAACACATGAAGAGGAGGTCAGATGGCTTTCTGCTGGATGTTAGTTGCAAGAAGGAGCAGTTATTAGGCAGATTTTTAGGTGAGGAGTTGGTAATGGTAGGACCAGGGTTAGGGTGGATATCACCACTGAGGGCTAATTTAGATAGGGCAGGAAACATATGTTTTATGAATCTGGTAATTAACCTGTCATATTGTAGGGATATTTTTTTTGTTTGAATGTAACAGGTGACTGGTAGTATGGTGGGTATATTGTGATGGAGACTGTGATGGTATGACAAGTTTAATTAGTAGGTGGGTGATGGATAGAAGTGAGTGTAAGGGTGCAGTGATGGTGGTTGGGTGCATCTATTATGGAGTCCTGGTAGGATGTAAGATGTGCAAGAAGAGTGCAGGGAAGGAGTGTAAGCACATTTGGTAGTAACATAACTGTTTCAGGTGAGCAGTTAGATTGGGAATGGGTGGGGTACTATGGGCAGTAGAGGAGATAAGTTCCTAGTGTTTTTCCTGATTGAAATGCCTATAAAAAGGAGAAACAGCTATTTCAAAGCATTTTAATGACTGCATTCTAGGGAGGAAAATATTCTGGGCTTCTGAAACGATTTATTTAGCATATGGTTATCTCTCAGTTCTATTAATGACAAATCATTCAACAAAATAAAATGTCTGCATTTATATGTTGTTGTTGTCTTTCGGCTTTTCCTGGTTAGGGTTCGCCACAGCAGAACTCCAGTCCGCTAATGATTTGCAGTAGATTTTCACGGTGCCAAGTCGCCAGCTCGACGCCCAACCTTCAACGAACGCATGCCCATTCACGCATGTCTTTCGGAATGCCACTCGACCCGCAGGGAGGACATGCAGACTCCACACAGAAGGCACTCCCCACACACTAGCTGAGAATTGAACGGGAGAACCTCTTGCTGTGAGGCAACAATGCTACTGCTGCACCACTGCAGATAAAATGTCTGCATTTATATACATCATGTAAATCTTAAAATATTTTATTTTTCCTAGGTGGGCCAGTAGAGTTTATCATAGCACTATTTGTCAGTTCTGAAAACATTACAGAAGAAAGATGCCATGTTGCCATTAATGTTTAAGGAAATTTTAACTTGTATTGTTGTATATAATGCATTTTTGTGTTTAATCAGTGGGGACTTAAAGAAGAGGGGAAATTGGAGTGTTATGTTTCATTTTTACCTTTTCAACTTTTCCATTTTCTGTCAGTATGTGTGACAAGAAATTAAAATTTTGGAGAAATATGGGGAGAGACCCACACTGGGGAGGTACTGGGGGCTTATTCCCCCTCAACACAATTATTTTAAAGTGTTTCATGCAATATGTATACTTTTGCAGAAATTATTTTGAGGTGTGATAATGTGTAGGTTTAGATATTTTGGTTTTGATTTTTTCTTTTTTTGCATTCTAACTAACTGATATGTAAACCCTTTTTAGATTTTTAGAAATCTCAGTTAAATAGATTTAGATACATATTTTAATTTAGACCTGATAGCAGAAACGTGTACAGATATATCTAAGTTAGTAAGAACACAAGATTACATTACAGAAATTGCAACTCTATGGAAAGTCAGACACCACAAGGTTTGTAAAAATGTGTTTTGCAGCTAAGATGAGATAAAATTGGACATCATTGTATTTCAAAGACTGAAGTAGAACATTTTAACCCAGTACAACTAGTCCAATCTGTATTTTCTATTTTTTAAAAGCTGCAACAAAGATCCAGTCAAGCTAGAGTCTGCTGTATGTAATACCTTAACCCACACATGGTGGAAGCCCATGAGATAAATACAAATGAACGTTAAGGACACACTGGTGTCTTGAAATACATTATTTTAATTGCTTACCTAAAATTCATAAAGACCTACTGAAGCCTCCACTTAGACCCAATGTGGCTGGGTGAGGATGGAGTACAGAACCAATGTCCATATTTATAGAACATTTTTTAATACCTGTGGTTAATGAATGCAATATTATTTTAAAGGAGACTACATTTTTGACTGATTTATTTGACTGTATCAGCAATGAACCTTTACAAGATAATGATTTGTTAGTGACAATGGATATTTGTTCACTCTTTACTGTGATACCTAATAACAGAGGTGTGGAAATGGTGAGACATTTTCTTTATACCAACAGTTCTTATGATGTCAAGTTAATAGATTTGCTATTCCTGTTTATGGAAACTATTTTGGATAACAATGTCTTTGTTTTTGAAGACAAATATTATAGACAACGTTCAAGTGTGGCAATGAGGACCTCATGCACGAATAGCTACGCTAATAGCATAGGTGTGCAGTGGGAGATCAAATATGTAATGGGAAGCACTTATGTTCCATGTTCCCTGCATACATTTTTATAGAAGGTTCGTTGATTATGCCTTCCTTATTTGGAGAGGCTCACTGAATGTGTGTAATCATACTTTGATTATATACAGCAAACCACTGAGATTTTAAGATTCACTAAACAACAATCTTACCATAAGATTGAATTTCTTGATGTCAGACTTTTGAGGACTGTTGGCAATCAATTAGTTATGAACAGATATAGGAAAACAGTACATTGTAATCACACTTTACACAGAAGCAGTAATCATCCAAGACATATTTTTAGAAATATAGTAAGAGGACAAGCAATGAGGATCACACGCTTGAGCACTGAGACTAGTACTTGTCTAAGACAGGTGGCCCATATGAGGGATGAACTTATAGTTATAGGTTACAATGGGAAAGAGATAGATTCAGAAATAAGAACAGTGATGAGTTTGAGGGAGGGATAGCAGCAAGTTTTTATTTGGAATGTGGGTCAAGAAAATCTGCAGATGTCAATGAGTCTGATAGCAGAATGGCCAAATATGCCCCACCAGTTTGTATACATTACTCTAATAATTTTAATCGTGTTTGTGCAATCATAAAAAGGAATTGGCATATTTTGATGTCAGACAGCTGAATTAATTAGCTAATAGGGAAAGAACCCCGTTTTGTATTCAAGAACAAGAGTGCTTTAAAATGAATGCTGTGTTATGGACCCAAGAAATGTTGTGTAGAGAGTGAGTCTTTTGGTACGACTGCATGTGGTAAATGTAATTATTGTTGTTGGATTGACAACACCAATATGTTTAGGCACCCAGTTACTAAGAGAAAATATATGTTCAGAGTTACAGCTAATTGTCAGACTCAACATGTAGTACATTTAGCCAGTTGTGAAGCATGCCCTCATTTTTATCTGTGTAAAATGAATAGAACATTTGAGACATATCAGACAAGGTGATATTAGTAATCCCCTGGCTAAACACATGGTTGATGAAGGAAGTGAACATAGTTTTAAGTTTTTAGTTATAGAAACAGTGTTTGAAGGCAATAGGCTTAGTGATATCTTGAATAGGACCAAATGTAGGGAGCTGGCTTGGATCCTATAATTTCAAGCTGATAAGAGGTTTGGGCTCAATGCCAAGGTTTCTTTGAAACCTGCCTTGAGAGCGAGGGATATATGCAGGAAATGAGTGAGTTGCCATTCGTTATAAGTTTTTGATTATTTTGTGAGAGTAGCTCCCTTTGACTATATGTTGGCTCCGACTAGCTATTTAATGTCCGTAGTGTTTGTTTACACCTTAGAAGAGGAATTATGTTATTTGGATAGTGTGGATGTAGTATGATTGGTTAAGAGTTTGAGTTTTAAATGCATATGTTTCCATGCTTGTGTGGAGAAACCAGAGTAGATACTATAACAAAGAGAATGTACCTGCCAGGAGGGCTTGCTTAATTGCAGAATTTTGGGTCACAATGTTAATATCTTAACACTTCTTGACAATGTTCTTTGATTTAAGAATGTCCAATATGTGGTTGAAATTAGATCAATATCACTTTATGATGATTGATCACACATTTTGTTATTGGTGATAATGTAGTGAGGTAGAGCCACACAGTAGAACCCTAAATATGAACGCTTGGGTATTGTAATGTTGTCTGTTTATTGAGTATTGTGTCAATATGATAGAGTGGTATAGCTGAGATAGTCATATTTTGCTTTGCTCCATGACTGAGTTCTCCTAATGAGTTGTGCATCTGTAGTTAAAAGTTGCTGCAATGATTAGTGGCATAGGTTTTGTGATTGTCTCTTGTATAGATTTAAATCCTAATATATAGTCGTACGATTGTCCATCAGATTTGTTTATTCAATTATTTAGTTATTATAGAGACAGTTCTGATTGTGTTAAGATAGCTTCTATAACCAGATACACAAATCATAATAAGAGAGTAGTTGATGTTATAAAAAAAGAACTGGGATATCCTGATTGTAGACCCTTCTATCTCTAGATTGGTAGGAGAAACACCAAGTTTTAAGTATAGGAACAGCAAGAATCTTAAGACTGCTCTGTGTAGAGAGAACGAACATAGAACAAGAAGGGACACAGGGAATTACCATGGGTTGGTACTTTCCCATGCAACAAATGTAATATGTGCAGATATATTGTTGATGGACAGCATTTTTTCCACCCTTCTCTAGAGTATACATTTACACCCAAATTTCATGCAACTTGTAATAGCATGAATCTTGTCTACCTGGCTAAGTGCACGAAATGCACAGCGTTTTATGTAGGTATGACATCCAGAAAGTTAAAAGATAGGATGTATAACCATATATATGATATTAGGAAAATGAACCAACTTAATGCATTAGCCAAGCATATCGTAGTTCATACAGATCATGCTTTTAAGTTTAGAGTTTTGCAAATGGTTATTGATAATAAGCGGGGTGGCGATAGGATGAATCATTTGGAGTCGCTGGAATTATGCTGGATTTTTAGATTGAGAGCGCATTTAGAACCAGGTCTCAATCAATCTGTCAGCATTAAGTCTGTGTTGGCTGCACGTAGATAGATGGATGATAGACAGTGGTATTTTAACTAAGTTACTGTTATTTTGTATATAACATCACACTCATATAGTATATATGTGAGGACTTTTATTTTATTCTATTTTATTCTACTATATATTTTTTCATTTTCATTTTCATTTATTTTGTTCAGTAACATGGTATGTATATATATATATATATATATATATATATATATATATATATATATATATATATATATATATATATATATAATTGATTGTCTGTTAGTATTCTCATTTTTATTATTGAGTAGGAAATCAGGCTAGCATTATAATTTACAAGTAGACAGAAAACCTCAGGAAGGACCCTGTAGCTCAGGGGCAAATGAGCCAAAGTCTACGAAGAACCAATAATTATTGGTTCTTCGTAGACTTTGGCTCATTTGCCTCTGAGCTACAGGGTCCTTCCTGAGGTTTTCTGTCTACTTGTTAACATTATAATTTAATTCATCAGTAGAATATGGATTTTATTATTTTTCTATGACTGTGAACAAGTTTATCTATATGATGTGAAAATACCATACAAACTGAAGGATTTAGTAACCAGGAAGTCACAATGGGTTAATACGTTTTCTGATGATTTTTATTGATTAATTGAATGTGTTAATTAACTAAATTGTGATGTAATGGGTTTATATATACATCTTGAAATCAGTTGGCTTTAAAATCTGATGAAGTGTGCCTGGTAGCACGTGAAAGCTCTCATTTTATACTTGGAATAAATTCTGTGCATGTTTTACATTTATTTTGTGGTGGTCTTCTCCTGCTGTTTTTGGATATATATATATATATATATATATATATATATATATATATATATATATATATATATATATATAGATATATATATGAAGATATATATATATATAAAGATAGATACATATAAAGATATATATATATATATATATATATATACATATATATATATATATATATATATAAAATATATACAAAATGAAAACCAAAAAACACAAAACAAACTTCAAAAAAGGTGTTGAGTAACACAATAAGAGCCGGCAAAATCAACAAAGAACATTTAATAATTTGATAGTAAGCACTTTCGGTGTAAGCAAATGCCTCACCTTCCTCAGACTAAGATCAAATATATACAACTATATCTAGTTAACTAGCTAGCTATATGCATCTATATCAATCTATCTAGCTAGCTAGCTATTAATCTATGATTACATAGTGAATGGTTGGATGGTCTCATGATCGACACACAAAACATCGACTAAAACATGTCGACCATTCATTATATGACAACTACACAGAGTGAAGCATACTACATCAGATAAAATGCATTTGCTTACCCAATGCACTATTCTTAATCCTACCAGACAATCAGCACAAATTTGTCTGAACAGTGATAGTGCTATGAGAAGGGCTTTTTTAAGGTAAGCAACATGTTAGAGTTAATGTTAACATGCATTACTAAGGTGGAGCAGGGGGGGTGAAAAGCCCTTCTCATAACATTACCACTACACAAGACAGCTCGAACATTCACCACATGCACACACAAACACACACGCACACATTCTGAATCTACCCCTTACCTAACCCTGACCCTAGCTTTAAAACACTCACACACATACAGTCAATCAATACATCCCCTTACTTAAACTTTATCCTAACCCTAAAACACACATACAGTTGCAGAATAACTCCAAGCTCAAACACTTACTTGTGTTGATTGACCTGAACTTGCCAACACCAGTATTTGTGCAAATGCTGCGTCACTGAATGATAACACAACCATACTAACATTACGCCAAGTCAAATGCAACCATGTATATAGACAGATGATAGATAGATAGATAGATAGATAGATAGATAGATAGATAGATAGATAGATAGATAGATAGACAGACAGACAGACAGACAGACAGATAGATAGATAGATAGATAGATAGATAGATAGATAGATAGATAGATAGATAGATAGATAGATAGATATGGTAGCAGGGTGTAAGGGAGTATGTCTTGCTATGTCAACTCTAATTCTGTAACAACAATTTTTGAGGTTTGACTTTTTCTTTTTTAATTGCACATATTGTTCATCTTCATAGGTGTCTAACAGTAGTGTTTCAAGGCTTTAATCATTCAGCCATTAAAACAGTAGTTCTTTCAACATAAAATGGCTTGCCTGTGTTTGCATAGGTTTTCAGTGGGCATTCTGGTTTGTTCCCCCATTTCAAAGACATGCAGTAGGTGGATTATAGACTCTAAACTGGCCATAGTATGAGTGTATATGTGGTTTAGAATAACTGTGGCAGGACTAGCCATCCAGCAGTGTGAACATTGGCTCCAGATGATTGAAGCAACACCCAGACCCTATGTACAAAAACTGGAAAAAAAAGGTTGTGGATAGATCTACATCAGCCCTGGGTACTTTAGATCATTTATGTATAAACCATCAAGTTATTTTTTTAGTAATTCTGCCAATGAAACAGTTTAAATGTTTCATGTTCAGTTTATTAGGTGATGATGCACAATATGTGAGTTCACTGTTTTCAGTATGCAATCGCTTATTTTTCAGAACTGAAGTTATCATGCACTGTGATTTCCCTTTGATTGCTACAAATGTTTCCAGGAGTTCTGTGCACCTAAACTGCTTTGCTTTAAAACTCTTACACAGGAACCTCAGCATACATTTGCATAACAACAAGAGACACGATAGTTTTACATCATAACTGTCAGTATATTTAACCTACTTAGGATTCTTTCAGCATTTCAGGAGTAGAAATAATTGAAAAAATATTGAGGATACAAAACTGTCAGTTGGCACAGAGTTGATCAAATAAACTTGAAGTGTTCTGATAGAATAGTTAAATATTGAAAATATAACAAAAAAGAAAAGATAATTAGAAAATACTGTACCTATCCAGATGCCCAGACTGACTGCCATGGCAACCCGTGGAGTACGGTGACGCAGTGACTGAAGGGGATAGAGGGTAGCATAACATCTGTCCATGCTCATTGCTGTTAATGTAATGCAGGTGGCTTGTACTGTGACCTAGGAAAATGAAAACATGACTTCTGATCAGGAAATGATGCCAAGCAGAAGCGTAATTTGGATGTGCAGTTATAACATCAACGTTTCCAAAAACCTTTCACATTAACATATTAACGTTAAAAGATTTGTTGTATCACACACACAAACAATATACTGCCTTGGAGGGAAAACCCCAGGATTCATGAAGCTTGCTCCAGGTGCAAGTGTAGCATCGGCACTAACACCAAAGATGACCACCGAGCGATTCATGTACGAGCCGTTCCCACGTGCACTACCTGTGTACGCTACGCCCGCACAACTCCTGAGCCGTGTATGCTAATTACCCCATTTGCAGTAGTGTAGCATGCAAATGAAGGTATGTAGTGATTCAGGAAGTGGTACAGGCATAGTGTAAGCATGCAGAAATGTAAACTGTAAAAAACGGTTTACATTTTTGCAAACATAAAATTGGAGCCATGACAGCCGACCAAACACGTGTATTATATTGTTAATATATGCCAATGGCTAAATATATAGCCATTGGCATAAAAAACATGTACAAAATATAAAATTAACATTTAATATATATAGTCGCACTATCGCGACCTGGAAGCGCAGGGCAGCGGTGCACAAAGGGGATCACAAGGAATATATAAAAATATAGAATAAAACCGCAATGAAACACATATCACGATTTCCCCCATAATAGTCAGTGGCAGGTATGCTACACCATACTCATGGCGCAAGGGTTGCTAAGGGGCAGTGACAGTGTTATGTGCAGTAGCTAGGAATTAGTAGGCAATGCCATGCAAATGAGAGGAGTAATAGTGAATCGCAGATTCCCTGCTGGTGTAAGGATGCACCTCACAGCATAGTGTTATAACACCGAGGTGAGCCCTTGAGATAAAGATGACATCAAGAGAGTGGTGTGTTGCCATTGCTGTAAGCAAATTGGAGCATTGCTAAACTGGTCTGCCCCTAGCTAGGCAAAGCTGCAGGATAGGGGTATGTCGAATTGCCCATAGCTATGCTTAGCTGAGAGTACACAAGGTAACCGAGTATGCATGTGAACGGAGATGAAAACACACGTAAACCCGGTAAACGGATATGCACGGTGCGCACTGCAGCTGAAACAGGAAGGATATAGGAAAGAAATAAGGAAATGCTGCAGCAGTGAAATTGGAGTACAAATGACTAATTAACACCTAGGAGCCTACAGTGGGCCCTTGACAACAGCTAACAAGGCTGCAAGCAGCTACCTGCAGAACAGGGAAGGGGAGGGGCTGTACTGCAAAGGCAACAGTAAAGTGTCAAAGCAGAACAAAGGCGATATGCAGTATATCAGCTACAAGGCACATTTCGCCATGACTGGGTAGGGAAAGTACAAAACAAGAAAGATGGCAGGTGGCTACATATCTGATAATGGGAGGGGATCCAGGTTTAAAAGTGAATTAAAGATTAATCAAGGCAGGCAAGTAGATCTCCACAGTAAAGGCCCCACACATGCAGTACTCATTGCAAAACCTATAATTAAGACATGCAGCAGCTGGAATAGCTCATACACACCCACTTACATCAGCAGCATCCATAGCACAATACTATAAAGTGTGAAAGCACCTTACAGACATTTGTGTATTCCCATGCACTCTGCACCAGTTGTGTATACATACGGGGAACTTTTATTATGTACATGTTAGGGGCTGCCATAGCTTTGATCCACCAGCTTGTGTTGGAGACTGAAGGTGGTGTGGAAGATGATGCACATGACTACCGCAGGCACCAGAGGAGGAGGAGAGTGTTCAGACCCAGGGTAACCTACCAGGGGCTACATGATCTGGAGATAGTAGTGCATTACAGGGTGGACAGGGACATCCTACAGAAACTTGTGGAGCTGTGCCGGTCACACCTCAGATCCAGAACAAACAGAGGGGAACCCATCCCTGTGGATACAAAGGTATGTGTAAGCCTGAGAATGCTAGCTACAGGTACCTTTCAAAGACCAACTGGGGATATCATGGGTACCTCACAGGCATCAGCATCCAGGGTACTACACCATTTCCTGGATACCATGTTATCACATGCCAATGAGCACATATACATCCCCCGAACACAGGAGGAGTTGGCCAGCAATATGCATCTCTTCCACCATGTGGCAGAATACCCGGAGGTACTGGGTGCAATAGACTGCATGCACATACACATCAAGTCACCACCCAGTGAGCAGGGTAGGCACTACATAAACTGCAAGGGATACCCCTCTATCAACTGCCAGGTCGTGTTCAATGCCCAGGGCATTATCATGGATTTGTGTGCTGGCAGCCCTGGAAGCTATCATGACTCCCACATCTGGCATGCCTTACAGCTCTATCGGTTATTTGCCAGGGGGGATATCCCAAATGGCAACCAGGTGGGGGATGCTGGCTATGCACTGGAACCGTGGATGATGACTCCCATCAGAAATGCACACACACCCATGCAGAAACACCATAATGAGGCACACGCACAAACCAGAATCATCATAGACCGTGTGTTTGGGATGCTGACATCACAGTTCCGTTGCTTGGACATATCTGGTGGAGCCTTGCAGTACTGTCCAGGCACATGTGCTCACATCTTCATAGTATGTGCCATGCTATACAATATGATCCTGCGGAAACAGCTGCAGCAGAGACAGAATGGTGAAGACCCTCACAGCCCATCACCATTGCCAAGGGCCCCACAGGCACGTAGGTACTCAGACCATGAACACCCTGAGCCAGCCCCACTAGACAGACAGAGGCGTGCCCAGTATGCCCATGCCTTGGCAAAGAGGGAATGTATAGCACACACACTGACATTGTAGGCACCTAGGGACTGATACCTTTCTCCACCTGCACACACAGTAAAAATGGATGGCACATGCACAAGACTACCTGTAAATTGTCATGTACAGGCAGTCTACTGTGTGCATCCAACATAGGCAGCTCTAAACTATTGCACACACTACAGCCATTGGCACAAGGTAAGTCAACACCTGAACAGTAAATTAAGCTATCAGCATATGCAGATACTGTATGTATAGATTCATAGGTAGGGACTTGGCCAACTGCCAGAGGCCATTCATAAGGCCAGCCAAAATGTGTCAGCTTTTGCCACCCCATTGATTCATTAACCGTCCCTCTGTAGAGCAGAGCCAATGGCGGGATCCCTGGGGTGCATCTACTGTTCCCCATCCACCCTTCAAGGTTTCTCTTGCAGAGTGTTAGTGAGGAGCTCTGTATGATGTAGTTGGGGATGTTGTTCCAAAGTATGGGGAGTGTCTATGACAGGAAGCTGTCCCTCCAGCATCCTCCGGTTATTGTTGTGGCAAGGTCAGCTCACTACAGTGTGTGGTTCACTGTGACATGGATTCCCATAGGTGGAGCATATCCATCAAGCCTGAGTTCGACATGGCTGTGTTGGCCAGTGGAAATATCTCTGAGTAAATGAGATGCCACTGAGTAAAGCAGGAGTTTATTCAGTCCAGCTGCATAGGCCATATGTTGGAGGCCAGTATTCCCCTTGGTGAGGTACATTCGTGGACCCCCCCACAGCTGTTGGATGTCTCCTCTGAGGTACATCCCACATGGGTTATTATACCCTAAGATGGGAATGATGAGTGATGAGTAAAGGGGCACTATAACCCCAGTATGTCTAGGTGGGAATCCCATAGTAATCAGATGGCCTACATAGAAGGATGTCCTAACTACTGTGGAGATATGACTGTCAAAAGGGAGATCACTATCTACCTTAGTCCCCAGATACCTCATTACCTCGTCTGTATTAAAGTGGCTGCTGCTAATGTGTTAATATGTGGGTGCCAATTCCACAATGGAATGACCATGCAGTTAGGGGCACTTGGCTGGAGGCCGTGTCATTGGCACCCTGTGACGTTCTCTATGAGGCCCCTTGTGGGATGTCCATGTCAGCTAGACTATCAATCATGGCTCCCAGTTTGCAGTCATTGCCAAACATAGTCTGCCGTAGTCCACCTGTGTTTACCTGTACATCTGAGACATATATGTCAAACAGTAGGGCTCCCAGGACTGAGACATGTGGGACACCAGTCATGACTGTTCAAGAGTTGGACCTGGAGACCACTAGTCATACCATGTGGGATCTGTGTGTAAGCCCGTTGGCAACCCAACCTGTGATGTATGGGTGAATGTACAGGCTGGTGCGTTTATCAATAATACCTGAGTGGGACATGGTGTCAAAAGTCTTGGTGAGGTCCAGGTAGTATGTGTGAACCACCTCCCCCATCATCTAATGTCTTGGTGACTGTATGTAAGACGTCAAACAGGTTCAGTAGGCATGAACTGCACTCAACCAAGCTGATCTGGGTTGGGTCACGTGTTCAAAGGTTACCAATGTCATTGTTAATGAGTGCCATGAGGATGCAAACCATACCATTGCAGACCAAGCTAGTCAGGCTTATGGGGTGGTAGTTACCATGGTCAGTTGTGATTTCACCTTGATGGAGTGAAATAAAAGTTGCCACGCACCATTGTATGGGCATGTAGCCTGTGGAGAGGCTGAGGTAGGAATGCTTAATTAGGTGGGGAGCAGGTTGTCTTGTACAGTTTGCAAGATGCAGTCTGGGTCAACATCTGCCTCCACTGACACCATGTACTGCTGTTAGAGAGGGCCATTTCCACCTGTGTGTCTCTGATGGTTGGGATACTGTACCTTTCGGGTAGTGTTGTGGGCTCTTTAGGGGGTGAAGTATGCATTGAATGTATCTGCAAGGATGTTGGCGATATCAGTAGGGTCAGCATATTCTGTGCTATATTTCACCGGCACAGTGCAAATCTGTGTATCACCACGTAGATCCTTGACATAGCCAAAAAAGGCTTTGTGGTTATCTTTTGAATCCTTGTGTATTCTCCTGCAGATGTTAGCCTTGGATGATGTCATGAGGGACCTACATATCATACTAATAGTGGTCACGGATGTCTGCCCTTTGTGGGATTTGCTTTGTGTCTGGAACACTGTCCTACTTCTGTAGTATAGCCTGTTTATTGCAGAGGTCCACCAGGCCAGTGTCCTTGTCTAGGAAGAGTGAGTCTTGGTTTACCAGTGATGGCATAATCCATACATCCATGTAAGTGCTTATAGACTGCATTTGTAAATCTGTCTGTATCTTGAGTAGTGTTTCCCCTTAGCATGGAGGCTGTGAAACCCCCCCCCCATCCCTGTCACTAGTAGTGTACATTTAGCTGTAGGAAAGGTATACACTGTGGTATCCATGGGTGGGGGAGATGCTAAGGTGTGGAAACAGTGAATAGCTCATGGTCAGATATAACCAGTGACCGGTTAACCACCACTGTGGTGCATCTGTTGCTCATGTTGGTAATGACCACATCTAGTAGTTTCCACCCCACGTTAGGGAGGTTACCACCTGATACAAGGCATATGAGGTGATACATTCCAGGAAGCGCTGGTCCTGGAAGTGAGTACTGGAGTATGTTTCCCAATTAATGGTATGGTAGTTGACATCGACCAATGTCAGGGTGTGCGTTAGGACTGTCATGTTCTCCACTGTCTCCAGGTAGGTGGAGTGGAGGTCCTGGGTCCTGAGTCATGGAAGGTGATCCATAGCAGGCCACATTCCACATTGCAGTTGTGGCTGATTTGAGCTGCATATAGATGATCACAGAGGTATCATGCTGCCCCACTAAGCTGGAGGTGGAGGTATCCCTGATGAATATGGATACAGCCCCTCCATGTCTGTCAGTCCATGTTCTGTGGCTGAAATGTGTGGTATGAGTTGTAGTCTGGTAGTGCTGGTGTGCTCTCAGGAGCCTTAAGACAGATTTCAGTTAATGCACAGATGTTGATGTTGTCCATCTTGAGGAGTGCTGTAAGTGCATGCATGTTGTGATCACAACCCCTGGTGTTGAGTAGCATAATCCTCATTGTATCTGCTATTGTGCTGTTTATGGAGCTGGTATTCACCTTTGAGACTCTCCTAAATAAGGCACCATGGGGGGGCGCCAATAGCCTTGGCCAGTATTCCAAAGCATAAGGCTGACACAAGGCCGGTATGGTATCATTGCATGCATGTTCCCCATCTGTGCTTGTTTTTCATCTCCCCTGTAGGTAACCTACTGGTAAGCAATAGAAAGCCTTATACTTATACAAGTCTTCTAGCTTTCAAGATAGGCTTTTGGAGTGACTAAGTATCAGTGTTCTGTATGTTCTTACAAACAAAAAATCCCAAAAGGGAAAAACGAAGAAGTAGCAGGTAATAAACAGCCACTGAGAACGAACCAAATGAATGGTGAGGCAAACAATCAGACAAACGGCTTTAATAACAAATGACTTAGCGCTTTCACCAGAACAATACTGGCTTCTTCAGAGTCATTTAAACAGTGAACAAAAAACATCTTTATAGTACCCAACCCCACAATGATAGGTGCAGTTAAAAATACATCAACCAATGAAATTCCTTTCAAATAATAAATAAATGTGATGATTCACCTAGGCCACGCATTTTAAAAAAACACTTTTTCCACCTTAAATTAATAATGTATAAACATATAAATAAAAAAATGATAATTATACTATTGTAATGAACATCAAATACAAATATTGAATATTCAAAAAATATAAAAAGTGTAAATATATATAAATATAAATATGTAAACAGTATAAAAAATATACTAAATCTGGTTAGATTTGAACTTTAGAATAGGCATCAAAGATATACAATCATTAAGACCAGGAAATTTCAAGGCATTTAACCTAAGTTGCCATTCACTTTCTAACATACCCACTTTGTTGACCAAATCAATTCTTTTCTCAAAGTTAATAGCACAATCCACCACAAAAAACACAATTTTTTTAAAATTAGAACATGTGGTGGTGTGTAAATAAAGTGCATTGTGTGTGTCCTTTCTCCTAATGGATCTGACATGTTCAGATATCCTATCCCTAAGTCTACGAATAGTCTTGCCAACGTAAAATGCCTCACATGCAGTAAAGAGGCCACGTAGACCAGGTTCTTGGTGTTACAATTGCACACCCCAGGACATGCAATAGTGTATCTAAAGTCAAAAACACAAACATAAGATCCTTCACAAATAAACCTACACTCTAAAGTCAAAAACACAAACATAAGATCCTTCACAAATAAACCTGCACCACTAACAGGCCCCACATTTTCTCATAATTGATTTCTTGCGGGGTCTAACTTCCCTTTCTAAAATTGATTTTAAATTTTCACCTCTACTAAATACAATCAATAGTTCTAGACCTAGAATTGCTTTGTTTTGATCACCCAAACAGCATTTCCATAAACTTCTCAAACTTGCACTTAATTCATGAGACCTATTGTTGTACTTTAATACAAAAAATGCTCCAGTTCTATTATTAACAGTCTGCACAAATGAAGCATTATTTTTCAAGATAGGAATGTACTGTGTACCCCTTTTTTTCATCACTTCTTTCTTAATTTTAAGAAGTAAATTAAGGGGATATCCCCGCTCCAAAAACATTCCAATTAACTTAAAAATTTCCTCCTTAAAAATCATTGCTAACTAATCTGGAAATCCTGACAATTTGTCCCTTCACAATACCTTTTCTCTGGTGCCAAGGGTGACAACTTCCAAAATGCAACAAGGAATTGGAGTACGTCTTCTTTCTAAATACATTACTAGAGAAACCATCATTGGTTTTGCTAATGTTCAGATCCAGAAAGTTAATCACTTCATCATTCCAAGTGTATGTGAATTTAAAAAATTCAGTGGTGCTGTTTAAATATTCAACAAATTCAACCACTGTTTCTTCATCACCCTTCCATAAAATTAACAAATCATCCAAAAATCTGTTATATAAAATAATATTGTCATAGTATTTAGAGGAAAAAACATAAAGCTTTTCCCACGTCAACAATATCAAGTTGGAGAAAACCGGGGCACACTTCGCTCCCATTGCCACACCAGTAAGCTGCTGATAAAGTTCACCTTCAAATAAAATAAAATTGTTTTTTAAAACTAATTCCATGAGGTCGTGTAATAAATTAATTTTGTTTTTATCTACAGTAGTACTAGTAGAAAGACTTTCATAAAACATATCCAAACCTAGCTGGTGTGGAATAACAGAGAAAAGGTTGACTACATCAATGGTTAAAAAACCAAAACCACAATTGTTAACCTTGACATCCCTCAGTCTCTCAAGGCAATGCCACGAGTCCTTCAAAATGTGTGTAGCTTCACCAACAGCTGACGTAGACCAAGCATCAATAAATGATGCAAGGGGTTCTGTCTTAGAACCTCTAGCAGCAACAACTGGTCTAAAAAGCAAATTATCCATACCCTTATGGAATTCAGGGATGCCAAAGATAGTAGGTAGAGTAGGAAACTTTACTGTAAGATAATTATACTCCACTTCATTAATAACACCTTGAAATAATGCATCATGCAAAAACAAATCAATTTTAGCATATGCTCGATTCACTTAATTTCTAGAGACCCTACTGTATGTTGACTCATCATTCAAAATCTCCATCATCTTAGTGGTGTAGTCTATTTTGGTCATTATGACCATACCCCCACCTTTATCAGGTTTCATAAACCTATATCTGTTGGAGGCCTTGAGACTTTTCAAAATAAGTCTCATTGTCTGAAAGATTATCTATCCATAAGGTTTTTTGTGATAGTATCCTTCTAAATTTAGACTCAGCCATTTTTTCCAACAAGGTAACTTCAAAGTTGGGGGGCGGAATGAAAATACTTTTTCTCTTAAGCACATGTGTAGAATCCAAATCCACCTCACCCTCCTTAAAGTTGTTAGAGATGGAGAAAAAAATCTTTAAATTCAACTGTCTCATAAACAATTTTAAATTGATTAAAACTTGAGTAATATCTAACCTAAAACTAGGAACAAAATTAGTACCTTTACTAAACAGGTCAAAATGTGTATCACAAACCTCCAAATCAGTATAGTTGTATATAAAAAAAACAAACTTGTTCAAAATTTGATGCCTCATACCAGTATGTTGATCAAGCAAATCATCACAAAAAAACTTCTAAAAAAGACCCATTGTCATCTAATTCAGCAAAAACACCAGTACAACACGTACTATCAGTGTTAAAAACATTAACAACTTTTGTTTCATCAAAGTCTAAAAACCACCCCTTTGGTTGCCCTTCATCTCTTAGGCATGAAAGAACTGTGCATTCTTGCCCGTTAAACCCCTGTTCATAAGTCTCTCGGACCTCCTTGGTCTGTTCTGCTGTTCTAAAAAAACATCTTCTTGCTCAACAAAGTCATTAATAAGTTCAACATCCACTGGTCACTCGTCAGGACCACGTGGAACAATTTTTCTACCAGGTGGATATGCACAACTGTTTTTATAGTCTGAAGTGTCTCTGTTTAATTTTTTATGTTTAAGAATCACATTTTTGTTGACAAATGCTTCTAAATTCCTAAGCGTTTCGTCAAAAAGATTTTGATATTGAAAAAAACAAAAGATCACTCGTAATACTAGCAATTAACTTGCTTATCTTTTCCTGCATCAAAGACAACTTAGCATCATTTTTTAAAGCCGTTTGTCTGATCGTTTGCCTCACCGTTCATTTGGTTCATTCTCAGTGGCTGTTTATTACCTGCTACTTCTGTGTGTTCTTGCTGTACTCAACTGTTTCCTGACTACATGGTGAGTTCTCACTGTATATTGTGATCTGAAGGTCTGTTTATTCACATATTATGGCTGGGATGGCCTGCACATTAGAGGTTCACAGATAGCCTACTACCTATCTGCCCAAGGGCAATTAGATGCATAGCAACAGTGTGTTGGCCTTCCTCACACTATTGATGAAGTAACTAAGCCTCTGTCAAGCATAGCCAATGAAGCAATTCCAGGCAGAGTTGCTGGAAGCTGTTGAAGACTGGGGTTGTGGAGGGTGATAGGGGCACTTAGTGATCTAAAGAAGGCATGTTAATGTGGCAATTCACACCCTTCAATTCCCCCAACAGGTCTTGCAGCTATCAGACTGGACAGGCTCCCCCACCCCCTGGCTATATGGTTCTGGGATACATGATCCCAAGGGTGTATAGTCTGTCACCCATTCACACAACAAGGTTTCCCTTGAAGTGTGTCATTGAGGGGCTATGCCTAATGTAGTTAGGAATGAAATGTATTGTCTCACAGTACATTTGTTATATGTTGTTATTTCAAGAGTATGTGAAACTTAGTGAGTTTGGGGGCTCCCGCCCTTTACTTAGCCAAGCTTACACATAGAAATCATCTAATATAGGAAATAGGCTGAAGCAGCGTTAATGTCATCAGTGTAATGGTTACAGCATCAGCATAGTACCTGTGCATTCGAGGTTACAATTCCGATAATAGGTTCATAAGTTCATAGGTTCAGACTATCTGCCCTAGGGCATTTATAAGCCTAGCCAGAGTGTGTATGGCTTTAGCCACCCATTTTAAATTAATTTTGCTATGCCCTTTTTCAAGGTTAGTATACTGTGCCTCTGTCTAACAGTGACACAGAAGTGATACCCAGGGTAAACCTATGATCTCCCATCCACTCATCAAGATTCCTCTTGAAGAGAGTCAATGAGGGACTCTGCCTAACCTGGACTGGGATTTTATTCCAGAGTGAAGGGAGCCTCTGGGTTATGAATCTGTCCCTCCAGCATGTCCTATTTATTTCAGTGCTGAGGTTCAAGTCCCTCGAGCACGTAGCTCGATGGGATTTGGATTTTCTGAGGTGCAGCATGTCCATTAATTCCGGGTTGGACATGGCTTTATACGTCAGGCACAGATCGCCTCTGAGCAGGCGGTATGCCACTGAGTAGAGCTGGAATTTCTTTAACCGGGCAGCATATGGCATCTGTTTGAGCCCCTTGATCCTCTTGGTGAGGTACTTTTGGGGTCTTTCCAGTTGCTGCAGGTGTCTGGTAAGGTACATCCCGAAGGCGGCACTGTACTCAATTATGGGCCCGCTGAGGGATGAGTAAAGCGGCACGATGACCTCCCTGATCTAGATGTGAATCCCTTCATGATTAGGTGGGCTATATGAAATGTTTTTCTAACCACTTTGGCCATGGTTGTCAAATGAGAGATTGCTATCAACTTGGGTCCCCAGGTCCCTAATTACTTCTTCTGTACTTAATGGATTATCACCTATATGGTAATTTGTGGGCACTTTGTTTTGCCAAAGGGATGACTATACACTTTTGGCGTTTAACTTGAGGCCATGGCTCTGACACCAGTTGTCTGTTTCTATGAGGCCCTTTTGGAGGATGCTTGTGTCGGCTGGAGAGTCTATTATGGCCCAGTTTTCAGTCATCTGCGAACTTGGTCAGCCACAGTCCTTCCATGTTGGCCTGTACCTCCAAGAAATATATACCGAACAAGAGAGGTCCCAGGACTGAGCCTTGTGGGATGCCACTTGTAACTGGTTTGGAGTCTGACATGGCTCCAGCTATTCTAACCATGTGGGTTCTGTCCTTGAGCCAGTTTGCAAACCATCTAGTGACATAGGGTTTATATTTAAGCTGGTGAGCTTATTTATAATGCCTGAGTGGGGTATTGTATCAAAGGCTTTTGCGAGGTCCAGGTAGGCTGTGTGGACCACCTTCCCCTTGTCAATGGCCTTGGTGACTATTTCAAAGAAATCGACCAGGTTTAAGAGGCAGGATCTGCCCTTAACAAAGCCGAACTGGGTAGGATCCAGTGTCTGTAGGTCCCCAATATCTTTATTTATAAGGTCCATGATGATCCTTTCCATAGCTTTGCAGACCAAGCTAGTGAGACTTATGGGGCGATAGTTTCCAGGATCCGTTGAGGCACCACCTTTGTGGAGAGGGACCACTGTTGCTGTACTCTTTGGGTACATATCCTGTAGTAAGGCTGAGATTGAACAGTAGTTTTAGGTTTGGGTTTAGCTCTTCTTGAAGTTCATGTAGCAGCCCGGGACACCGTCTGGTCCATTGATGCTGTGTTTCTTGCTTTGGAGAAGGCAGCTCTTACCTGAGCATCTGAGATGTCAGGGGGGCAGCACTCTGCTGGGATAGATATTAGCCCTTTTGGTGGGGAGGGAGAAGTTTGCACTGAACCTGTCAGCTAGGATGTTGGCAATGTCTGTGGGTTCAGTGTATTTTTGTCATTTTGGACTAATTCTGAGCATATCTGGGAATTCCCACCCAGGTTCCTAACATAACTAAAGAAAGCCTTGTGATTATCCTTAGTGTCCTGTGCAATTTTTCTCTTGAAGCTGGCCTTAGACGATTTTATGAGTGCCCTTAGTTTTTTGCTAATACTGATCAGAGATGCCTTCCCTTTTTGGGATTTTGCTCTATCATGTAGTAGCTTCCTCCTTCTATTGTATAATTTGTTTATGGCTGGGGTCCACCAGACAGGATGTCTGCCTTTGGAGGATTGAGTCTTGGTTTTATTTGGGATTGCATGATCCATGCATTCCTGAAGGTGTTCATAGAATGCGTTTATAAAGGATTTTGCGGTCTGGGCATATCCACAGGCCCAGGGGCTTTGAAGGATTCCACCTCGGTTTTGAGGAGTGTGAAATTTGCTTTAGAGAAGTTTTTCACTGCGGTTTTCTGGGCATGGGGTGGGGTCGGGATGTGAATATCCAGTGAGATTAGTTTATGGTCTGATCTTACCAATGAGGGATACACTTCTGGTCTGGAGCATAGAGTCCCCATGTTGGTGATGATCAGGTCCAGTATGTTTTCCCCTCTTGTGGGAGTGGTAACAAGTTGTTCCATAGCATTTGAGTTTATAAATTCTAGGAACCTAGGGTGTTGGAGCTTGAGTAATGCTCCCAGTCTATGGTTGGGTAGTTGAAGTCACCCAATATAATGGTGTTTGGAGAGACCTTCATATTTTCCAGTGTTCTTAGGAAGGCTGAGTGGGGTTCCTGGTTTTGGGAGGGTGGTCTGTAGAAGGCTATAAACTGGAAGGCAGTTTTACCCACTGTTAGTTGCACATGGATAGTCTCTGATGCTTCGTGCTGTGCCACCAACCTGGAGGTGTGGGTATCTTTGACGAATATTGATAATCCCCCTCCTTTTGTGGTTCGGTCCAAGTTTTGGGGCCGAAAAGCATGGTATGAGGTATAACCGGGTAGTGCTGGGGTGCTTTCTAGAGCCTTGAACCAGGTTTCTGTTACTGCACAGATACTGATGTTCTCCATGCTAAGGAGAGTTTTGAGTGCGTGCATCTTGAGGTTTAGACTTCTGGCATTGAGTAGCATTACTCTTAGTTTCTTATCCCTTGTGATACCTATGGAGGTGGGTTTGTCTTTTGAGCCTTGCCTAAAAAAGGCACTATGGGGGTAGCAAGAGCCTTTGCCAATATCCAAAAGCCCAGGAGAGACAGGTGCAAGCCGTCCCTAGTGAAGCATCGTGGCTTGTCGAGCATGTCATCCCAGGCTGACAGGCATTGGATCCCCTTTGAATGACACCAATACTTAAGCCAATTGTTGAAATTGATAATCTTGTCTTCATACTGTGGCATCATTTTTGGTGAGGGTAAGATGCTACTCAAGGTCAGGGTCATACCGGCCTGGGCTACATGCTCGGAGAGCTCCTCTATGTCTCTTTTCATGTAGTCCAGGGAGGTACGTCTCAGGTCATTCACACCAGCATGGACAATGACTGAGTCATATTTGTACTTGCCTTGGAGTGACCTGAGTGCTTGTGTTATGTGGCAGATCCTAGCGCCCGACAGGCAGCTCACCGTGACCTTCTCCTTGTTCAGCCTGGTGAGTGGGACGTCAGTGTGCCTGATGATAGAGTCACCTATTACAAGTGTATCAGGTGTGTTGTTTAGCCTTAAGGGCTGTGACTGTTCGGCACACTGGCTTTGTGAGCTATGGGTTGCATGTGTTTTTTTTGGGGTAGCGGTTACTTGGGTGTCTGCTTTGGAGGTCTCTGCTGCTTAGGCAGATTTTTATTTAGAGTCTCCAAGTATGTTTTTGTGTGTTTATGTGTTTGGTTTGCTATCATGGTAGGTCTATGTGAGACTGGAATTTTAGTGAGTTTGGTTTCCTTCTCCTCCTGACTGGTTACGCCAGTACTGAGTTGAGAGACCTTAGCCTCCAGTTTGGCTATATGGTTGCATCTCTCATGTGTTGGAATTTGTTGGGAGGAGGAGAGGATTGTCTGTGTACATGAGGCAGTTGTAACATTGCCTCAAGATTCCCAGATTCACCAGCTGGACTGGAGAGGAGATTGACAACTGACCTTTGGACATGCTAGAATAGTATTGGGAATTTCTTTATAATTGAAAAAAAATGGCCAATGGGGAGCAAGGTATTCCAGGGGGAGTTTGTGAGGGTGTAGTGCTTTTAATTTTTTAGTGCTGACTTATATAATTGCTTTAGTGAGCAAGTGCCAGGTAACTTAAATGCAAAAATGACAAACAGTAACTTTCTTTCAAATGAAACAAGGAAATAAGTACAGTAAGCAATGCAGATATCACTAGGGATCCACAGAAGCTGAAAAGGCGTTTTAGGTGGAATTAGCTTTTCAAGGAAATAACAAGCATACAAACAAAACTAGATTCAGCAGGCCTGGATCTAGTCTATGCTACAGCAAACAAGGTGTACCAATTACAGTAAGAAATAGTTCAAATATGCAGGCACTATAAGCCTTTAACCAGAAATTCCCAGCTCAGAAGGGCAGAGTCCAGCCTCTTCTCCCACAAGAGTGCAGACCATGAACCTTCTTAATGTAAAATAACTGGCCTGAAGCCCAGGTGCTTAAACCAGAACTAATACACTTTTAGAATAACAGACACTGAACCCTCAATCAGCAGTTCCCAACTTAGAAGGATGTAAGCTACCTGTCCTGCCACCACAGTGCAGCCCACAAACCTTCCTAATGTAAAACAACTGGTCTAAAGCCCAAGTGCTTAAACTAAAAGGCTTAGAATAAGTTACACCAAGCAGTAATAAATACAATTGAGTACTTTTAATGGCAGGGATGTTTATCATGTTCCAAAGTGTACCTTCACCACAGCTTGCATACATAGCTAGTAATCGTCTCTATAAAAACATTCAAATCACCCATATAAACCCATGTGTGCAGGAGAGTACATTCAACAAAGAATGTAATGTTATGTCAGCACATAGTGAGATGTTACATCACTGACATGTATATATCCGGAGTAGCTAGTGGATGTGGCCGTGTTTGCGCGCACAGGGTATATGTTACAAAGTTTATTTAACTGTGTTTAACCGCTGCTATAATGTCACACAAACACTTTTAAACATGCTTACAACTGTTTAAATGAGCCTTATTCTGCAGTAAAAAACATTTGTAAAACATCGCAGGTGTTGAACCCTGGACCATGCACACTATAGTCATGGGAAGTACCACTAAGCCATCCAAGGTGTACACATGTTTCATGGTCTTGAGACTACACCTTATAGCATATGCATTTCACTGTAATGATCACAAATGAGACAGTGACTTTGTGTACATATGTACAGTACATTGCAATGTACTGTAGTTTGTGAACCAACACATTCCAGTCTACAGATATATATATATATATATATATATATATATATATATATATATATATATATATATATATATATATATATATATATATCTATATATATATATATATATATATATATATATATATATATATATATATATATATATATATATATATATATATATATATATATATACACACACACACACACACACACACACACACACACATATATATATATATATATATATATATATATATATATATATACATACACACACACACACACACACACACACACACACATATATATATGTATATATATATATATATATATATATATATATATATAATACAGTTACATCAGTAGCCATATGTATAAACATCTATGAACACACTTCGTGACACAGAAGCACTCCAAAGGAATTGGAGTGCACACAAAACACATGCAGCTCTGGTATTATAACGATTAATATTAACCTAATTCACCATAGAAGGGGTGGTTGTTGTGTATGTGAAGATTGGGGTGGGGGAGGAATGATGGGTAATGCAATCATGCATCAAGGAGGGCCTGGGTCGGATGTCCAATAAGTGAACTGGAGGGGCATACATGGAGTATGGGGACAATATAAAAAGGACACAAAGCAAGAACCTTATTCATAATACACCCTGTCATGTCACATTGCAACACCTACTTTCACAAACATATGAGCATTAACATGTATCAGACATATGTACACCAACTGACTGTCACATTTGTTTTCAGTAGTGAGGAATGTCTGTAGTACAATGTATTTTCTAAACACCATAACACTCGTACATATTTCAGATGCCTTAGTGGTAAAGTCAGTGACCGTGGTGTTCATGTTCCCAGGTTCAAGGGCTGTTAGGTTATTTTGAGGGCCAGAATAAGGGCTTTTGGATGCAGGTGGATTCAAGCACTCTTAAGCAGTTGTAAGTGGGTTTCCACGTGTTTGCGTGATGGTAAGCGGCGCTGAAACACGGTAAGCAGAGAAGTGCTTCACACGTTTGACCTTTGCTTAACATCGTGCAAACCACAGGCAAACAAGCTCACAACCACGTAAATGTTTCCCTACCAGTGCCTACTTTGAGAGGTAAAATAATAACACCTTCCAGGAGTAGAACCCGCAACCATGTACGCCATCCTCAAATTAACCTAACACTAAGCTATCTGGGATGTACCTATCCCAGTTGTGTATGCAGACAGGTTAAAACACAAAAGAGAGGAATGTATTGAAATAGGACAACCCGCCATGTACCCATTTAAAGGTGTATGCTCATATATAGATATATAGATATATATATATATATATGTATATATATATATATATATATATATATATATATACACACACACATACATACATGTCTGTAAACAACAACCAAAGTGGTCATATCTGAGTATAACATGGACCATAGCAATCACACATTCTGCCCCCCCCCAAACAATATGAACATAACATATGAAGAGTATATGCCAATACACTATTACAAATATGTTATATGGACATAGTCACCAACACAACTGCAATGACTGCAAATATCTATGACAGAATTACACAGACAGCTTTAATTTTGCAAATCTTTATTACATTCCAATGTATTGCCAAAGGGATTCAACGACTAACAGTACCTGCATGCTATACAGGAAGCATTTAATAGTTCCTTAATGAATCAGCCTGCAATTACCATAGTATTAGTCCACTAAGGGATAGGTGTTCACATAGGAAAAGAACACCCACACACATATAGACATTGTATGAAAGGGGTTCCAGCACACCTGCATGTGCTATGTACACCCACCAACATCTACCCCACAACCAAAATAATGACATCACTACATACTGTCATACCATAACCAATTATGCAACTACTGTACAACATCTGCTGAGACCTTAACATACCTGGACACAGACACACTATCATGGCCCTATGTGAAATAGTTGCCGTTATACAATTGAACAGCTGCTGATGTAACAGGGTTTGTATGAACTAATCCCATTTCAGAGGGTTGAAAGGTTTGTACACCAGGAAGTTTTACCGAGTACTGATTATTAGCACAGTATGATACACAGTTGCACCAAACTAAATATGTCTGGTAGGCACACTGTAAACCCCCTAACATTATATGCATAGCTGTGCAGCCTTGAGCTGGTCAAACAACCTGGCCAGACTGAAACATATGCAGAAGTATTAGGTACAGACAAACCCTGCACAAGTAGCAATGTTCAGAAATATGACAGCAGTACTCACATTTAGACCAACTCCTCTAGGCATTACACACAATATATTACTGTTCATCTCCATACAGCTGTTGCAATAGATTCCAAACAAAACTTCCACACTGTCTTCCTCACAATAAGGCAAAGAGACAATGCCCAAGTGGAGTACTCAGTTATACTCCACTGTAGCCATGGTATTGGCTAAGGCAGTAGCAGCGCAGCTGATGTGCATGTAATTAGCTACTTAGGAACAGCAATTGGTCATCGGGATAGCACATGTTACTGATCTGTAACTACAAAAGGTTGCCTTGTTACACATTCAGACCATCTGTATCTACCTGTAGGACAGTACAAAATACTGAAAGACAAACAGAAAATGAGTATTACACCAGTTAATAACTTACTAAGACGGTATGTATAACATGTAGTATGTCTGTGTATGTAGTATCTGTACTGTAAGAATTACAGTGTAATCAATGCATATAGTGGAAATAGCTATATTGTAGCGATGTATTGTTGAGCAGTAGTAATGCTTGTAGTATTCTATGTGTGTACTGCTGTAGGTCACACGGCATACTCCACATACACTACAAGGGATGATATGGGCTTGGAACCCACCAATTCGCTTCCAGCCACTGTCAGTGTCAGGATTCATCCAACAAGAATGTGCTATAACAGGGGATAGTATATGTCGATATATTGTAACAGTCGACATATGTATGGGTGTATAAGTAAGATGAACATGTTAAAGGTGGTCTTACCGTGCAAATATGGTGTGCATTGTGGGATATTGTGCTAATAACTGTGTAATGTACAGTATTCTAGGCAGATCTGCATTCTATTCTACATAGCAGTTATGTTATGCAAACAGTAGTTATGTCTATTGGCAATTACAATACTCAATGACAGGATACATAGCATTAGTATTCATCTGACAGGTTAGCAGCATGATAGCAAAGATAATTGGAAGAGCCAGCTAACTATCCATGCACATAACACATGTAATATCCACCTCTCTACTATCGTTTGCAAACAATAACAGTTGTGCATGTGTCCATGTTATGCAAATATGTAGTGACCCTTGTTACAGGGCTGGGCCAAAAGGCTATGTACACACCTACATAGAGTGGATATTGAGAGTACAGATACACTGGTTGAACTACCAGGTTTGTGTAGCCCAAACTCTCATTGCAAACCTAACAGCCACCTGCACATACTTTATGTAAGGCAATGCACAGCACTGGTAATAAAACAGGTTGCATATCATCTTTAACACCAGTGTAACATCTGTAGTAGGAGTGTAAGATGTAGGAGACAACTGCCCATGTGTAATAGCTGCATCATAGGTGATGGCTTACACTATCTGATTATATTCTGATAATATTGATAGTGGCATCAGAGCCTATTGATACATGACTCTGTTTGGAGAGTGGGTGTCTGTGCCAGCAGAGCTCATGGTTCTGGTGGATATGTGAGTATATACCCAGAGAATGAAACAGACCTGTAGACACTTGCATCATCTGTAATCAACTAACAGGATGTGATGTGCTTCTCAGGGGAGGATTGCTTCTAAAGGTAGCTACAATGTTTCCGTAATAGCCAGTGTTGTCAGATCCAAAACACAAATATGTACACATGAGCATCACTGTCTAAAACATCTCCATAGGCAATACCTAAACTAAATATGGTACCTGGTACTTGTAGTACTGACTGCTCATACAGGCATGTCCACTAGTCAGCTACTGGTGTTTCATAATGTCAGCTTTGTGTATGTGGCCATCCTGGGGGAATGTAATCTCTATGCCATGTACACTGCCAGACCCACCTAACATTATGCCCCATACATTGTTTGGGATGCAGCTACAGGGGTAAGCTGGAAGGCAGCCCAGTCTACAGCCATGACTGGACTGGACAGTCATGAGGTGTAGGTTAACACATGCAGCTCATCAACACAACCAACACATACCCTTACCAGAACACAGTAAGGGCACCCACACACACTACCGGAAATCACACACATTCACAGATGCGTCTAAGTATCTGGCCAAACAAGTGACCCCACAAGCAGGATAAGACAGACACCAAAATACACAAACTGACCCCACAAGCAGGATAAGACAGACACCAAAATACACAAACTGTATGACATAGTTTGCATAATTGTGCCACACCTCTGAACACATGACTGGAAACATGACCAACAGTACTCATTTGTGAATGCAAACTCTAGCACTATGGTACACACTGACCTATACGAGGGCATACATACTGTCAGCTGCCTGTCTGACATGATTAGCCACAAACTCATACACTCAGACCACCTTTTAAACTATACACATGGCTCTGGCATATTCCATGTTGTTGTGCAGGACCTGTGATGCAGTAGCCTGGACTGCATGGAAACACATGTAGGAACTGCCAGGTCTTGTAGGCCATGCAGGTATGGTATCCCAAGGCCTGGGTAGCATTCTGCCATTGGCCAGAATGATACTGCAGTACAGGGACAAAAAGATTGTATTCCACAATTGTCTAGTGTAGTGGTGCATGTCACAGGGTATCCAGTATCTGTCATCCTGGGATAACATGGTTGACAGACCATGATGCTTTGCCAGACAGGGTCTGCACCTGTCACCCCTGGGAATTGGGATACTGCCTAGGGCTCATGCCTCCCCTATAGTGCCTTCATCATGCATGGCTCAAGTGAGGGTCCACTGCTGTTACAGGGATAGCCAAGCAATAAACTGCGGGTCTCACTACACAATGATACATGTCGGAAACACTATAAGGACACACATATGTCAAGCCCTAACATGGAGAACATATCTGTGCAGTGGCTGAGACATGTTTCAATGCTCTGGAGAGCACACCTGCATGACCATTTTATAACACATACCTCACCTCTTACCCATTATCCTTTATTGGAATACATAGGCCAAAGGTGTAACCATATTCCTGAAGGATATGTACACCCCCACGCTAATTGCATAACATCAGATGCATTATGCCAAGCAGCTACCTTTGTATCATCAACCCCACTGACCTGGATCACAGTGGTCACACAAACAGGGCTAACAGTATGCTACATGTAGTTAGTCTCCAATGCCAATGTTATGTTTCCTAAGAGCAGAGTGGTGAGTTCCATGGCACCCATGCAGATGGACAATGCATGTGCAAATGCTGAATCCTACACAAATGAACCTTAAGCAGTCACATATGTGCAGTGATTGTGCCATTGAAACAGAACCACGATTCAACCCAACACATACAGGTAGGCAAACTGGTGGTACCATGCATTAAACTGTACCACAGAAGATAGTAACTGTTGCAAGAGTGAACACACATAAGTGTAGGTGATCCCTGGTCAGCCTCAGTAAGATGCAGATACACCATATAAAACCACGCAAAGCTACTGTGAAACTAATCAGCCACATATTATGAAGCCAAGCACAGAGCATTCTATAGTTGTGTCATTAACAGTAATGGCAATGACAAGACCTGCCGTGCTGCACAGCACTATGGCATGGGAAGTACTGCACCTACAGAAATAGCACCCATGCGTCCAGATAGGGTCTCAGAGAACCTAAACCTACTCCCACCTCCCCCCACCCCCAACAGGTACACTTAGTAATATATCCATGTACACTACAGGGCCCCTGTACTAACGACTATGCAGGTACAAGCTGCACTCTGTAAAGCCATACATATAGCTTTCATGGGACCTGTCAACATCCCAGGGTGTATCCTACACAAATGTAAGAACATTCAGCTATCTACATACACATCATATTCAATAATAGCTCCATGTCAGGCTGTGTACACACCGAATGGTGCACAGCAACAGTTATCACACTCCACGAAGGGAGAGACACCATTAATAATGGGACATAGTGCACAACTACCCTGCTGAGTCTGGTCTGTATGGCCATGAACAGTGGTCAACGTTATTGATGTACTCGGTACAGATATAGATGACAGTAGGGTTGATTCACACTGCATATCATGACCTTGTCAGGTTGTAGGACACCATAGGTTCATAGGTTCATAGATTAGTACTAGCCTAACTGTCCTTGCGAGCCATTTTAAGCCTAGCCAATTGTCCCTTGTGAGACTCAAACCCTTTACCTTGTGTTTGTAAGGCAGACACCTTAACCATTAGGCCACCCTCCCACAAAACATTCTACCCTTCCCATAGCAGAGGATGGTTTTGATCCATCAACCTCTGGAAACAATTAGCCCTTGCAAGTCTTGAACCCAGGACCATGCACACCATAGCCACAGCTATTTAACACTTAGCCATCACACATACTGTGTTCCAGCTACACTCAATAAACTAGGTGTATATTCCTATGTCACAGGAGTGGTTGGCAACTGGACTGCTGGCAGAACCCACACTACAGAATGTGTCTGATGAATACACGCACATCAAACCAGTGCCAGCCACAGTAATACAGGGGCCATTCCTGGTGCTCCCCTCTTTGTTATCTATACCACATAGACTAACACAGAAGGCATCAGCCTATTGATGTTTACAAATGACTATGAACTAGGAGCAATAGTTGACTCACTGTGTGCTGCGTTCAACATACAGAAGGGCCTTAGTGTGTCAGATGTGTGGTGTGTGATGTAAGGCCACAATCTGACAGCTAAGTATTGCATTGTCATCCCCTATGTTACAAACCCTGTACCCATTAACTACCACCTAGGCAGCAGTCAACATAATGGCAACTGTGTGTATGGGATGCAGCTGGACAGTACTTCCCTTTGATAGTTACATCACCACAAAAGACAGGTAGTTGCATGTGGCACCCCTAATCATGACAGGGTGCCATCCAGGAATATAGAGATAACTGCTCAGCCATGCTCAACACCCATCTGACCCATAATAGATCACATATTTCCTTTAAGGGTTACTGCCCATGTGTAGATGGCCTACACTGCCTTTCACAATCCCTAGCTGCACTATGTAGTATGCAACCTACCCTGAATAAAGCCATGTCCAACCCAAAGGTGTTGGACATGCTACACTTAACACATCCTGATCCCAAATAAATGCATACGTCATGGACATCCACCTTTCTAGTAAAAGGATCACAACATGCCTGACAGATCCCTGTCCCATACATTTAACATACTCTTGCCATACTATGCATCCCTGTCCAGTGAAGCTGCACATCGCCCCTCTCTGTGACATGGTATGATTACCGCATGCCAAATATATCAGTAACCATGTGTATCAGTTCTGTGGCACTGCTTGAACTGGCCACTGAAACTTACCTGTCTGTTGCCTACAGCTAGGTAACCCATCTGCCTAGGCTCATAAATGGCCCAGGGCATATAGCCTACTAGATCACTATGACCATACATGCTATAGTTGATATCCAACCCTGCAAATAACAACAGGCTAGCTATTGTCCCATGTGTTACATATGTGCAACACAGGCAATACATGGCAGGATGCTACACAGCTGTACAGTGCATGTAGATGTATATGGCAAAACACATACATGCTTGCTAGTCTGCAGGGTCACATGTCATGTCCTTAACGGCTATGTATGACTATATATGTGGCATATACACAGCATTAAGGTCAATTGCATTAATGTGAACACATCCAGGCATGTGCTGTTAGGTAAAGACACCACTACAGGCAAACAGACATGCCCACATCAAGACAACATCCACATGGTGTATGAGCAATGTCATCACATGACACACACATATATGGCAATAGCATCACATCACCAGTAGATGTCAAATGTGTGTGACCTATACACGTCAGTGGTGTTAGTGTCATGTAGATTTACAAGGACATATTTGTCATCTTAATAAATGTGATACACATGTATGTTCAGCTGTACTGCTGTACTTCTCTGTGAGTTTATTGATCTGTCTCCATCGTTATGTCTTCCAGGTATGCCACGTAGCAGACTGCTGCCAACTGCTATAACACATGCATGCTGTTGTGTGCAACTCAGGGATGTATGATAAGTACCACTATAATTGCCTAAGCTGAAACTATAATTGTCTAAGCTAATTGCCATCTGCCATATCACCTGCATGTAGCATGTGTGTCAGTGTGTGTCAGTGTGTGTGTCAGTGTGTGTCAGTGTGTGTCAGTGTGTGTCTGTCTGTGTGTCTGTCTGTCTGTGTCCATCTGTCTGTGTGTGTCTGTCAGTCTGTGTGTCTGTCTGTCTGTCTGTGTTTGTGTGTGTGTTTGTCTGTCTGTCTGTGTGTGTCTGTGTGTGTCTGTCTGCGTCTGTCTGTGTGTATGTGTGTCTGTCTGTCTGTGAGTCTGTCTGTGTGTGTGTGTGTGTGTGTGTGTGTGTGTGTGTGTGTGTGTGTGTGTGTGTGTGTGTGTGTGTGTGTGTGTGTGTCTGGCTGCCTGTGTGTGTGTGTCTGTCTGTGTGTGTGTCTATCTGTCTGGCTGTCTGTGTCTGTCTGTCTGTGTGCCTGTCTGTTTGTGTGTGTGTGTGTGTGTGTGTGTGTGTGTGTGTGTGTGTGTGTGTGTGTGTGTGTGTGTGTGTGTGTGTGTCTGGCATAACTTATAATGTACAGTTCTTGTCTTCCCCTTACAGGTGTTGATGTAGGTGTGTTGCCCTCCTGTGGTCCACCTGATGTTAATGTCCCCACAGACTCTAGCAGTGATGACGATAGTATGAGTGAGGCACAGGCAGGGTTGTCAGGGGCTGAATCTGTGCCATTGGTTGCCATTCCACCTGTCTCCCCCTCATCCTCACCTTTGACCTCCACCTCTGTTGGCCCTGCACCGCCAACTGGTGGTACTGCCACTAAAGATGGGGCTTATCCCCCCTGGGAGCAGGTCCAGACAGGAACATGCCCACTGTTGTACAGTCCTGGACATGGTGTGCAGGGGGCTCAATAAGGGGTTTTGAGGTCAGATACTCCAGCTCAAGGGCAGAGTGTCACATTTACAGGGTGAGGCTGCCCCCTCCTAGACATCCCCCAGCACTGCCACCTTTGCAGCTGTTTTGGTGCAGTGGTGGCTGCCCATGGCTGGGGACCTCCGTCCCACTGTTTCCATCTGGGGGCTCATGAGCTTGTGAATGCCAAACACCCCTCCTCGTCCGAGGTGTATCCCCCCACATGTGTCATATACCGACCCCGTATGCTGTCTTGTCTGTCATCCTATACTACCTATCCTCCACGAGCATACCTACTCTCCTTCCCCCACATCCCATTTTCACCCTATGGAAACAAAAGGCCAATCGGTTCTTAGAACAACATTTGCCCCATACATAGTTGTCCTTTTCACACACGTGTCCACTGGACACATGTAACCCATTTAATATGCATCACAACATACTCCAGTTGTCCTTACCCCTGTCTCTCAGGTGCATGATCCTAGTATGCACATAACTCCTAAATGTTCCAGGTACATGTGATGCAGACAACCCCATTGTACACACAACACTACCGGTCCCTCTATGGTTACCCCATTTACCTTTATCATGATGATGATGTGACACACAGCACCTTGCAAGAGTACTGTTCTCACATAATGATTGGACAGGAACTGTTGTGTTAATGTAAATAACATGCACAGAGTGATGTATATGGCCAATGTACAAATGTTTGCATGTATGACTGACACATCTGTCTGAGAGAGTCTTGATATTACATAGCACAACACCACTACACAATACAGGTGTTGCTGGTGTTTGCCTTTTCATTCCTTTGTAATGCTTTGTTGTCACATGGGATGTTCCTGATATATCTATCTATATGTATGTATCTATATGCTGGACATAAACACTCACACATACATCTACATGATGGAATAAATTTTCTATACTGTTGAATGACTGTGCTGGATGATATGTTTGTGATAAGGTTCGATGTCTGTATATCTGCCATGGCTGAGTGGTAAATCACAATAGCTGTGTGTACAGGGTCCTGGTTTCAAGCCTTGTAGAGGCCGTTTATTTTGTTGCTGGGCAGAACAAGGCCCATTGAATATGGTGTGATTAAGGCACATTAAAGCAGTTGTGAGCGAGTGTGCATTGGTTTGCACGGTGCTAAGCAATGCTAACCTCTGGTTACAGTTTCTTACACTCAGTTAGCCTCTACATTGCTTTACCAGTGTAATACTCACATACTGGTGGCCAAACAGGCTTACACCCGCTTGCTCCTGCACTTACAAATGTACTGCATTTGGTGTTTGCATCTGACATTCACGCCCCTGCGTAGGAGTGAGGACTACGATATTACCTTGTGATGCCTATTACATCGGATTACATGCCTACAGTATTGGGAATGGCTGCCCATTGGGCAACAGCATGCCGTTTGACTGTACAGAATCTGTGGCCTCTCCAGAGTTTGATTCATATCATTGGTGTGTTCCTCTTACAATCTGCACCCGTCTGGCTAATACATGGAAACTGACACTCTTCAATACAAACAAGTAATTGGGTTTTGGAACCCACATCCTTAAGCCGAGTCATGCTACTGCATACCTAATATTCTATCATCTTTCTAAGGTTGTTCATAGGTTCATAGGTTGGTACTAGGCTATCGGCCCTAGGGCCTATGCAAGCCTAGCCATAACAATTCCCTGGATATTTCTTCCCACAATATTTATCTCTCTGGACCCCTGTCTAGCAGGGCGACTGACATGATCCCCGGGATGAATTTCCTATCTCCCATCCAATCATCAAGCTTCCTTTTGAAGAGGGCCAATGAGGCGCTCTGCTTGACATGTATGGGCAGTCTATTCCAGAGTATGAGGAGTCTCTGGGTCAGGAACCTATCCCTCCAGCATGTTTTGTTCATTGTGATGACAAGGTTTAGATCCCTGAAGCATGTGGCTCTGAGGGATTGGGATTTCTTTAACTGGAGCATGTCTAACAGCTCAGGGTTTAACATGGCCTTGTATGTTAAGCAGAGATTGCCTCTGAGTAGATGATATGCCACAGAGTATAGCTGCAGTTTTTTTAGATGGTCAGCATATGGCATCTGCTTTAGGCCTGTGATTCTTTTAGTGAGGTATTTCTGTGGACTTTCCAGCTGTTGCAGATGTCTTGTGAAGTACATACCAAATGGGGCATTATACTCTATAATGGGTCTAATAAGGGATGAGTACAGTGGGACAATGACCTCCTTTTTTGACCTCCTTTTTTCTGGATGAAAAGCCCTTAGTGATGAGGTGTGCCACATTGAAGGATTTCCTGACTGTTATGGCGATGTTGTTATCGAAAGTGAGACCACTGTCCACCTTTGTCCCTAAGTCTCTCATCACACTTTCGATGTTTAGTGACCTGCCACCTATGTGGTAATTCATGGGTACATGTTTTTTTCCAAAGGGGATAACTATACATTTCTTGGCATTAAGCTTGAGCCCATGGCTCTGGCACCAGACATCTGTTTCTGTAAGGCCCTTTTGTAGAATATCCACATCATTTGGGGATTCAATAATGGCTCCCAGTTTGCAGTCATCTGCAAACTTTGTTAGCCAGAGTCCCTTAGTGTTGGCCTGTACTTCAGAGAAGTAGATGCCAAACAAGAGTGGTCCCAGAACTGAACCCTGAGGTACTCCACCTGTCACTAGTCTGGAGCTGGATTTGGAGTTGACTACTTTTAAAGTCTGGGTTCTGTCAGTAAGCCAGTTGGCAACCCATCGAGTGACGTAGGGATTTAATTTTTATTTTATTTATTTATTTTACATTTGTTGACTGGGATAGTCCGACTGGATGCATGTCCATTTTCAGCGCAGGCCTAGGGAGAAAAGCTCCAAGGGTAAGCAGATACAGCATTACATAATACCAGCATTACATATTACAAACAGACTATTTACAGAGATTACATAAGTAAGCAAGTTAAACAAGTTCCACAGGTTACAGTTAATCTTGAGCACAAGTCAGGATTAAATTAAATTACACAGTAAACTGGTTAACAGATTTTTACACATTCCAGATAGAGTTAGCCAGGCTTGATACATTGACATAGCCAGTTAAGTGACAAATGTTGTTTGAGTCTAGTTTTACATTGACCTAAGGTGGAAAGTAAGGTAATATCAGCTGGAAGAGAGTTCCAGGATCTACTTACAGAGTTTGCAAAGAGAGAATCACCGGCTGTGTTATTAATTTTGCTAGTCTGAATTAGTAGTTTGTTAGAGAATCGAAGCGGTCTAGGATTGTTATGGGGGTGATAATATTTTTAAGTGCAGGAGTATTGTCCGGATTATAGAGGATTTTATAGGCCATAATCAGTTGGTTATACTGGATTAGGCTGGGTAGTTCAAGCCACGCAAGCTGATTTAGATTGATGCAATGATGTGTCCTAAAAGGCAGCCCAGTGGCAAACCTGGCAATGTGGTTGTAGCAAACTGAGAGTTTGTTAAGGACAGTCTTGTTTAAATTCGAGAGTAGAGGGGATGCATACAGAAGGGTTGAAAGAAGGTGAGAGCGAGCTATGGCAATTTTAGCTGGAGAGGTTAGGAAGGCTTTTATTCTGTAATGTGACACTAGTTTTTTATTGAAGATTTTGATAGTTTGGTTAACATGTAGGTCAAATTTTAGATTATTGTCTATGATGACACCTAATAGTTTTGTAGATGGGTCAGGGGAGATTATTGTGCCATCATTTGATTTTATGGTAAAGGTGAAAGCGGTAGACCTACGTGTTGGTGAAAATAACAGCATTTTAGTTTTTTTGGGATTTAGGATCAGACGATGTTCAGAAAGCCAGTTTTCTATTGTATTAAAGGTGGTCTGGGTAGCTGACCATAACTCTACTGGAGATGTGGCTGAGCAAATCAGAGTAGAGTCATCAGCATATTGGATACAGATGACTTTTGGGATGGCAGTATAAAGGTCGTTAATGAAGATGGAGAACAGCAAGGGCTCAAATGATTAGTATTGGGACAGTGTTTTCGAAAAAATGTAGTCCAGGGAGGTACATCTCAAGTCATTCACTCCAGCATGGACAATGACAGAGTCATATTTGTACTTGTTGTGGAGTGACTTGAGTGCATGCGTTATGTGGAATATGTGCTTTCTGTCCCTATCAGACCTCTCATACGATTGGGGAAATATACAAACTGAATCAGGGACACGGCATAATTACATCAGGGTCACATTTAAATTATTGGTGCTATTATCCTGACACATTGACAGACTCAGAGCATATGAATTCATACACATTTTCTGAGGTAAATGATGTTTATAATTCTTAATTGTTGTCATTATTCATTACGTGTAATTCACCACCTTTCCTCCAAATGTCACTAGTTTTACGAGGGATTAAGTGGGGCAGAGTTAGAAACCGAGTCGAAATCTGGGATGTCCCTGGAAATCGGGGAAAGTTCAAAGGTATGGCCCCTATTTGTTCCCCCAGTGGTTTATGTCCTGTCCAGTGGATGTACTCTTAGGGGTTGAGAGGTATGGGCATCAGCTATGCTCATTTCAGAATATTACTTACATCCCCGGGGTGGTCCTAATATGACTGTGCCAGCCCACACCTGCACACCTAGGCCCATAATTGCATACCCATAGTTCCCCCACCTGCCACTCCTCTATAGCACTCATCCTTACTGTGGGTGCAGGTGGGGTATAAACATACCACTACACATTGCCCACTCTCCCCGTGTTGAGACACATGCCGTATGTGTCTATGGGTGTCTGCATATGTATATATTTATATGTGGGTATGTATCTGTATTCTGTCTCTGTATATATACATTTGTACTATGGACACAGAGAGGCTTATTTCTATGTCACTATGGGTAGATATACACACACATACCTCTACATATATACGTCTACATCTGGTAATTCCGTTCCTTGCCATATAGATTACACTTTGCTGCAGTGGGACTCCTAGTGGGTGTGGCTGCTCATTGGGTGATGCCTCTGCCCAATAAACACATTTGCTTACATCCCTAGGGCTGTCCATATAGGCCCACATCAGCCAATACCTGCACACCTAGACCCATAGGTAGCTACCCATAGTTCCCCCACCCACACCTCCTCAACAGTGCCCATCCTTACCCTGGGTCCTGGTCTGTTCTGGACACACCACTACACACTGCCCACTCTCCACTTCATGGGACCCATTTCATAAAATTGTCTCGACTCATGAGTCATCATGGTTTCATACCCTTGTATTCCAAGTATGTATACACCCCAGCCAGAATGTTCAGTCTATCACCTTCTTTTGGTCTTGGCAGTTTTTGGGGTGTCCCACAAAGAACGCTCCAGTCTGTGTTCCAAGATTAGAATTCACGGGTGCACTGTGTACCCCCCCCAGTTGTATCCTGCCTGTGGTCTGGGGAGCAGTGGACTCTTTACATTGTTTGCATGTATGTTTCCCGTGTCTGGCTGGGTGGGGGTGGAAGGTCATGTTACGTGTTTCATGTTTCTTGCTTGGGCTCCTCACTTCCATTGGCATAGCCTGCGAACATATGTCATTCTTGTGAGCTGTTTCCTATCATAGCTATATATCTGTGTATATCTATGCACAAACACACATACACACACACACACATAATATATATATATATATATATATATAGATATATATAGATATATATATATATATATATATATATATATATATGTATAGATATATATATATATATATATATATATATATATATGTATATATATTTTATATATATATATATATATATATATATATATGTATATATATTTTATATATATATATATATATAAAATATAGATATAGATGTCTATATAAATATAGATAGATATATTTATATATATATATATATATATATATATATGTATGTATATATATATATATATATATATATATATATAGATATATCTGTGTGTATAGATATTTATATATATATATATATATATATATATATATATATGTGTGTGTGTGTGTGTGTGTGTGTGTGTGTGTGTGTGTGTGTGTGTGTGTGTGTGAGTGTGTGTGTGTGTGTCTGTAAAGCAATACATACCCAGCACAAATGCACTTACACATGGTTACTGGTGTTTATATATGCTTGACCTGCTTACTAGTGCCTTATTTATTATGACACTGACACTTCACTCCAGTTAACTTTTAATTGATATTTTGCAGGTTATACAGCAGACAGATGTCGCAATATGTTTATGTACGGCTTACTGATGGTAAATGGTATGTGATACAGTGGGATTCGGTACGGGAATGTCTGTTCGTTAGGGGGTTGCTCTAACCAATACACTATTGCTGTGCTGCTTCATTTGCATCTATACCCATATACCCATGGCTCCTGGTTCCTCAAACACATACCCCAACACCTCCCTAACACTGCTGTCATCCATTCTACAGTCGGATTCGCGCTGTATCCACACCACTACACATTGGCCACTCCCTACTTCTATAGACCCATCCCATCGGTTAACTCACTCCACATATCCTCAGAACTCCTATACGTTTAGTCCACAAACATTGATGACATGAGCAACCAAAAGAATACTATTCGCAATTTTGGGTAGTCCCACATGGGACACTCATGTGTTTATTTCAAGATTACACTCTATACTTCATTACATCCTTACTCCCGTTAACATGACACTACAATAAATTAATATGTATGACTATGTGGTAATGCACACGTTACACATGAGAGCCTAATTATGTACGTGCTCAGTGTATTTCTTTTACAAATAGACCGGCTTAGTAATTGGCATTGCTGTAGCAGGCAGATCACAGGAATGATTCCATGTGTGGGAAAGTCCTCACATTTGATTATTTTCAGCACAGCACTGACTTCGGACATTGTACACACTTCTGCGTTTTAGCAATTTTGTCCCGTCCCTCTTCTACACAACCTATTATTCTATCTACTGTCGAGGTTTGTAAGGGCACATTTATGTTATTATGTCTGCAAATGGAATGAATGTGTTACAGAGAATGTACTTCTACATATTGATGTCTGCATGTGTGTTTGCATATATACCTATAACGAACTCGCTGACCTCCACAGGGTGGTCCAATTAGAACCAGCCCATCCAACCCTGGCACGCCTGGCTCCATAATTTCATACCCATAGTTCCTCCACCCCACCCGTGTTCAAAATACATGCATACCATCCATTGTCCACTTGTTATTGCAGCCATGACACACCTCCACACATTGCCCTTTCCAGAGCATTAGGGGCTCTACATGTATGTTGTCCCAACCCATGTATTCTCAGGCTCTCCCACCATTCAGTCCTTGAACATACCTGCCCTTACTTGTGTAATGGTCGGAAGGCCAAATGGTCTATCAATTTTTTGGTAGTCCCAGCAGGGACTACCCTCTGTGTGTAAAGTAGACTTAGCAAATCAACAATATTACTCCCACTGGTAATATCCTGCCTGTGGTGTGAGTAGCAGTGCTTTGCTCACTCCTGTCCAGCTGGATATGACATACTCTGACAGCACTATATAATACTGGGGTTGCTGTTGATTCCCTTCTCATATATATTATATATCTGTATATACTTATATACATTTCATATGCTGGGCACTGCTTAGACCCACGCAAGTGCACTCAGACTTGCTTACTGGCACTTACATGTTTTACTGCTGCTTATTTGTGCTTGCACCTGGTTACTAGTACCTTATTCATTATGGCTGTGCCACTTTGCTTGAATTATATTTAAGTTAAATATCTCATGCGATACTCTTATGTCAATTTTACGGCAAAACGACATTTATTCCACATGGAAAATGATATGTGCTATTGTTGGGCTCAAACAGTGAATGCCTGTTTGATAGGCGGATGCTCTAAACACTACACGATTGACACTTATGTTGATTCCGCATGTTTTTCTCTGTTTGAATGAATATGATGTGTAAGCTATGCTTGGCAGAGGGCAGCAACACACAAACATGCTGCTCTTTGCTTACACCTTCAATATTGCTGCAATTTGAATGTATAATAGGGACACGGGGACAGGGAATCTAATTGTGACAGTTCTAGGGTTCTAGGGACTGGGCTCTACATTCCACTACGTGCTTGTGTGTTTACTACTTAGATTTTATTTCACTGTTCATGGACACTCTTGTATGCTTAGCATACATTTCGGTATCCACGGACACTGACTTACTGACTTGCTATTAGGGGTGGGCTCTACTATTAGGTATAGTAGGTTTTGCAAGTGTCGGGGTATGTTTACACCTCCGTAGAGCACTTGTACACGCCCCCTGCACTCGCACATGTTTCCTGTGCACGTCGATGGTGCGGCGGCACGCCCTCATACATATTCATATGGCACTGCTGCCCCATCTGTAGTTTGGACGCTCGGCGCAAGGCTAAAACCGTCCTTGCGCCAAGCTTCTTGAATCCCGGGGTTAGTGTACAATGCAATATGCTGCGCTTTTGTGTAACAAAACTGAATCTAATAATTATAACCCTTTTAACTTCTGTTTATAGAGCTAACAGAAAGGAACCAATCAAACTAGAAAATGACAAGCGTTTTTATGTGATATATACAGACTGACTGAAAAGGATGCATCTTTATGCAAGAAATTACCTTTTTCTTACTTTCTTCTTGACATTTTCATTATGATTTTTCACAAGCTTGTTTTGCAGAAAAAATGAATAGGATTCAGAAATGGTTAGTGCAATGTTTTAGGCAAAATTGTGTGGTGAGTGGTGACAGACAGAGTGGAACTGATTCAGAGACAAATGTAATGACTTAATTCAACCTGGTAAATATGCTTATGACCGTATAGTAATATGGAAATGAGCAACATAATGTTAATGAGCCCAATAATGAATAATAATGAGCGTGAACAACATGTGGGAGTAATTCAGAAACTTATAAAAAATTGCATTATGAAATGTGGCTGTTAGGAAGCTTGTACACCAATGGAAAAGTATATATGGTTCCCATTTTCCTGACATTTTAGGAGCCATTAATTCCACCACATACCCATCAATGATCTGTCTGGCCGCATGGATACCAGTTCATTAGCCAGAAGTGTTTCTTTTAAATCAACTGCCAGGTGGTGTGCAATGCACAAGCCGTCATATAAACTGCGTCTATCTGCCATCCAGATAGTTGTCTTAACACCTACATCTAGAATATGCCAGATATATACCAGTGGCTCATATGAGTGACTTCACATTAGGACATAATAATGATGATGCCAGATATGTCCTGGAGACATAGTTTATTACACTGAAACACAGCCACAAAACATTTCTGAGATGCAATACAAAATCTACACTCTAACAGATTTGCAACATCACAGACAGTGGGTTCAAACTGATGGAAGTCCACTTCCACTGCCTAGATTCCTCCAGTTGTGCAGAATTGTGTAGACAGCAAATATCTTGTTCCAGGTTTTTGGAATATACTACAGAGAGCTACAGCAGGAGACTGCTATCAGATAACCAGACAGACAGAAGCCAGTGGCAAAAAAGGTGTTTACCGAGAGGCCATTTGAGGAACCAGCTACATGAGAAGAACATGTGAGGCAGACTTGGGTGAAATATGCTTCAACACTGGCAAAGAGGTAACATCTGGTTCACAACTATGACCCAGATTAGACACAATAAATATTAAAATTGATACCTGTAATATTACATCCAGATGATGCTGTACAGTGAATTTACTGACCACTCTGTGAATCAGGCATTATCTACATATATATATAACACAACAGTGAGTGTGGGGCACACTTGTCATCATATGCACATGTGTGGAGGGGCACAGTGACAGGGATCAGCAGTGGTCACATCACTGGAAAGGAGGAACTAAAAATGTGTAAAGAATTCAGTATGGGTTCCATGAAACACATCTCCTGTAGATGTGGTTGCACTGCACGCATGTGCCTATCCCAGGAGGGAATGATGCGTACTATCAACATCTGCAGCCACAACTGCATCCCATCTAAGAAATGGAACCATCAAGAATACCTGTCGGCCACAATTCAGATGACCACAAACTGACTGCCTGGCAATGCCACATGCCTGATACACACATAGGCTACATCTTTGTACTGGATATGCCATGTTGCACCAGGCTCACCACCAGTGGGTGATGTGCAATATGTGAACTTGATGCACCAGTCATACCTCTCAACTGTACAGATTTTCACGTCCAAATTTTTGCCTCATATTTTTGGTCCACTTTTCATAAAATTAGTGGCAAATCATTCCACTATCCCCCACCTATGTGCCAGCAGTGGGAAATGACATTACTGCAGAAAAATGGTTCATGAGTGGAGAGCTAGTGGCCAGCAATACTATGGATCTAACTCGCTGACTGAAGAGGATGTCACAATAGACGTTACCCAATGGATTTTCAGGGTAGTCATGTGGGCACAGGTGGATGCCACCACCTCCATGACTGAAGTGATAGATGTACTGCACAACCTGTATACAAACGTGCATAAGGGCTGCACACAATTGAATGGTATGTTGAATATGCACATGGGTACATCTACTGCCTCCATGGGGTCATCTGCCTGTTTACATCAGTATGATCACTGTCCTCATGGCTGCTACTCATGTACCTCCTGTGTGGGTACACCTCACAAGGCAGGTGCATCATACCTCTCAACCTCTTAGAGTAAGAAATCTGTACAAAGCCATATATAAAAGTGGAACAAAAGTTCAAAAATAGGGACACTTTTTAAATATTGCTCTTGCAAACTTAGAAAGTTGATATATAACAGGTTTTGCATTAGCATGAATTTTCTGAAGGGTATGAAGTCTGAAACTCAAATTCCTGTCATTATTTTCTTACTTCAATGTCTTTATGGGGCTATCAGGCATCCCCACAGTCTCTTGAGAGGTGGGGACAGGATCAACAGGCAACAAAGCTGTGTCACTGCATATATGTGGCATTGCACACTCCACAGTTGCCATTACTGACAGTGGCACTGTGCTTCAGACTGTGCTAGTGTTAGGTTGCCATCATTGTCCATGTCCAATGCAGCACTGGCATCAAGCATGCCAGATTCCACAGAGTATGTTCCCGTACCTGTAGCAGGTATATAGCATACAGATAAACACTCATGTGTAACAGTGCTGATACGCGACAATCCCACTTCCTGATGCTGCAAATAACAGTTCCAGTAGCAATTTTGCACAGTAGATAAGCAAGCATACCTTGTGCACTATTCATAAAAGAAAATATTTCAATTCATAGCTAATTCACCATGGAAAAAACACCATTGCTCTTTCAAATGCTAAGTGGGTTCCAGTACAGGCTAGATCAAATCTACTATTTTGTTCCTTACTCTTCGAAATACTCAAAATTGATATCCCTTCCCTTCTCTCTTCCAAACTTTTTACTGCCTCTCAAACCTGTAACCTAAACAGCCAAGCCAGATTGGGTCTCTCCCTACAAACACCTTCTGTCAGTCTGCACTCTGCTAGCCATCACTTCTCTCTACTGTCTCACAAACTATGGCAGTCTCTTCCTCCTGATTTAACTCCTCACACAAAGTACTCCCTGTTAGGACACAGTTTAAGCAATATTTAGTAAAACAATTTGAATGCAATTGTCCATCTAAAGGACATGTCATGTAAACTGATATGTCCAGTTAGTAGTACCTTTACGTCCCTTATATCTGATACAGCTGATAAAGTGACTCGTCCTAAACTGTGATTCAGCTTACCTCACTATTACTGCTCTAGACCCATTATACATATAATCTAATCCCCCCCCTTTCAGCTTACTGGCCTCTATTAGGTTTCCTAACCTAGAAGCTACTATCCATATTTCCACCATTTTTACTTCTCCTGCTTTAATTCTGTTCTGCCTTTTCTATTCCAATTATGTAACTGCACATTTATTTGATTTGTTATAACTGATATGTATGTATTATTTGTCAAATTGTCTATGTTTTCTCATAAATGTAAACCATTCTTATTTGTATACCATACATTGTTTTGTTGCATTATGATATAACTCAGGCTGAGACTATAATTGGTCATTGTTTGATCGGTGTTCTACCCTGGTAAACAAATAAAAAATAAATAATAAAATTGCCTGTGTGCCTGTATCCCAGATATGCCTGCACAGGTGATGTGGCAGTGTTGACCATCCCTAAGCTCATAGCACTGGTCTGCCTCAGAAACAAGTTAATGACAGAAAGAATTATCAAGCTGGTGCAGCCTAAACAGAGCCATGGGACGGCCCATCCAATTCAGTTCATACATTCAGACCTCAGCCAGGTATTGGCATCCTTTCAATTGCCCAAAATAGGGAACCAGGAACTCCTCCACCTCCACCCATGACCATTCTTTCCTGTGCAATGGAGTGCATATTTTTGTGCAAGCATGCAGGATAATATTGGTGACCCTGCTACAGACCTGATGGGCTGCCTGGATGTGGCCACCAACTGCAATAACATCTACAACATGCTGACATCATATAATGTTCTGAGAAGACCTGGTTAGTCTTGCCTGCATTGAAAATCTACCATTTTCTCTCTTGGAATATTTGCAGAAGGACATCAGTCTCTTCCCTTGAAAATGTCTACAGCTGTTTCTCTCTTGGAAGATTTGCAGTAGGACATCAGTCTCTGCCCTTGAAAATGTCTACAGCTGTTTCTCTCTTGGAAGATTTGCAGTAGGACATCAGTCTCTGCCTTTGAAAATTTATACAGGTGTTTCCACTCTTTAAGCACCATGTACATATCCATACATATGGGCGTACCCCTGTGGTTAAGCACCCATGTGGCAGCTGCAACACCATACGATACCACACTTAACATACTCCATTATCACAACACTTTCCTATAGTGGTCAAATGACAGCAGCTTGAGGAGCAACTGTGTTGTGATTTGCACTCTGTCAGTTACCTGATTCCAATGAAGCACAGCTATCATGTACTTCAAATATTCACCCATACAACAACAACAACAACCCTGTATCAGTTATCCAGTGTCTCTCTCCCAGTCCCCATCTACTATGTACCATATTTGATCCATGAATGCAGAGTTTGTGCATTGCAGTACATTCTTCTTCATCTGAAATGCCTACCAAAGAATATCCTCTGGCTCCCACAGCCCCTAAGCTATACATCTGGAGGGATACTGATGCCTACATCTTTTCATAATGTTCATAAGTAGGTACTAGGCTAGCTGCCCTTGTGGGCCATTTTAAGCTTAGTTAATTTTCCTCAGTGAGAATCAAACCCTGTGCCCCTTGTCTGGGAAATAAACACATTAGCCATTATCCCAACCTACATTCTCTCATTCATTACTTCAGCCTTCCCTGTGCTCTCACCCCCCCCCCCCCCATCAGACGATTACTGTGGAGCAATTCCCCACAGGAAACAATCATACAGTTATCTAGTCACTGATGCTACCTGCAAATGCACTTTCCACAGCAGGTGTTAAACACTTGTGTGCTGTAGCTGAATTTACTTATTTACTGCAGATATCCATCACAAACCTCTCTGTGCTCCCCAACACACTAACAAGTTGTGGAACAACCCTCATGAAAAAAATACAGTTATCCAGTCATTCACTCCACCTGCCAATGGCCCGTGTATCCTTATCAAAGGAAATGTAGAACAATTCTTCACTCTGTAAACCAATATAAATGGTTCCTTCAGGATCCAGTTGCTATCAACACAATGGTGGTGGTGACTGCTTATATTGTGCAGTTTTGAGGTGTGCAGAGTGGCAATTATGCCATTGAGGCATATATTGCTACATACTCAAGTGTGCCAGCTTGCACTGCATGTGAATTGTTTTTACTACTGTTTTTGCTACTTTTCTAAAAAAAAAAATTGTAAGCCTGTTTCCTACCTTTCCTGTAATTAGTGTTCCAGATACAGATTTGCTGTATCCAGGACTGTTTGTAAGCTTCTGAGCCCCCCAAGCCTTTCTGTGCAGGAGGGAAGCCTTCTAGCTTATCAGTGGGAGCAGTAAGCATTAGGTAACCTGTCTACCACATAAGGAGTGGTTCTGGCCCAGAATTTGTAGTTATTGGCCGTTTGGGCAGTCTTCCATCTCTCTCAACTTTCTGATTTGAAGGCCTGCATTTGCACTTGTTTCTGTCCTGTAACTCCTGGGCCCATCTCATTTGCTCACTCAAAAAAAAAAAAAATTGTATCTGCTTTTACTTTATTTGTGTTTCTTCCTACTTTATTTTGCTTTTGCGTCATCTTAATAGTACTCAATTGTATTTATTACTGCTTGGTGTAACTCATTCTAAGCCTTCTAGTTTAAGCACTTGGGCTTCAAAACAGTTGTTTTACATTAGGAAGGTTTGTGGCCTGCACTGTGGTGGCAGGACAGGTAGCTTACATCCTTCTAAGTTGGGAACTGCTGATTGAGGGCTCAGTGTCTGTTATTCTAAAAGTGTATTAATTCTGGTTTAAGCACTTGGGCTTCAGGCCAGTTATTTTACATTAAGAGGGTTCGTGGTCTGCACTCTTGTGGGAGGAGAGGCTGGACTCTGCCCTTCTGAGCTGGGAATTTCTGGTTAAAGGCTTATAGTGCCTGCATATTTGAACTGTTTCTTACTGAAATTGGTACACCTTGTTTGCTATAGCATAGACTAGATCCAGGCCTGCTGAATCTAGCTTTGTTTGTATGCTTGTTGTTTGTTTGCTTGTTATTTCCCTGAAACGCTAATTCCACCTAAAAGGCAACTTTTCAGCGCGTCTGTGGATCCCTAGTGATATCTGCATTGCTTACTGTACTTATTTCCTTGTTTCACTTGAAAGAAAGCTACTGTTTGTCGTTTTGCATTTAAGTTATGTGTAACACATTGCATTTAAGTTACCTGGCACTTGCTCACTAAAGCAATTATATAAGTCAGCACTAAAAATTAAAAGCACTACACCCTCACAAACTCCCCTTGAGTACCTTGTTCCCCATTGGCCCTTTTTCAATTATAAAGGAATTCCCAATACTATTCTAGCATGTCCAAAGGTCAGTTGTCAATCTCCTCTCGGTCCAGCTGGTGAATCTGGGAATCTTGAGGCAATGTTACAACTGCCTCATGTACACAGACAACCCTCTCCTCCTCCCAACAAATTCCAACACATGTGAGAGATGCAACCATATAGCCAAACTGGAGGCTAAGCTCTCTCAACTTAGTACTGGCATAACCAGTCAGGAGGAGAAGGAAACCACACTCACTACAATTCCAGTCTCACATAGACCTACCACGACAGCAAACCAAACACATAAACACACAAAAACATACTCGGAGGCTCTAAATAAAAATCTGCCTAAGCAGCAGAGACCTCCAAAGCAGACACCCAAGCAACCGCTACCCCAAAACAAAACACGTGCAACATATAGCTCACAAAGCCAGTGTGCTGAACAGTCACAGCCCTTAAGGCTAAACAACACACCTGATACACTTGTAATAGGTGACTCTATCGTCAGGCACACTGACTTCCCGCTCACTTCGGTGAGCCGCCTGTCGGGCGCTAGGATCCGCCACATAACACAAGCACTCAGGTCACTCCAAGGCAAATGCAAATATGACTTGGTCATTGTCCATGCTGGTGTGAATGACCTGAGATGTACCTCCCTGGACTACATGAAAAGAGACATAGAGGAGCTCTCTGAGCATGTAGCCCAGGCCGGTATGACCCTAACCTTGAGTAGCATCTTACCCTCACCAAGAATGATGCCACAATATGAAGACAAGATGATCAATTTCAACAACTGGCTTAAGTATTGGTGTCATTCAAAGGGGATCCAATGCCTGTCAGCCTGGGATGACATGCTCGACAAGCCACAATGCTTCACTAGGGTGGCTTGCACCTGTCACCCTGGGCTTTCGGATATTGGCAAAGGCTCTTGCTTCCCCCATAGTGCCTTTTTTAGGCAAGGCTCAAAATACAAACCCACCTCCATAGGTATCACAAGGGATAAGAAACTAAGAGTAATGCTACTCAATGCCAGAAGTCTAAAGCTCAAGATGCACGCACTCGAAACTCTCCTTAGCATGGAGAACATCGATATCTGTGCAGTAACAGAAACCTGGTTCAAGGCTCCTGAGAGCACCCCAGCACTACCAGGTTATACCTCATACCATGCTTTTCGGCCCCAAAACTTGGACAAACCACAAAAGGAGGGGGAGTATCAATATTAGTCAAAGATACCCACACCTCCAGGTTGGTGGCACAGCACGAAGCATCAGAGACTATCCATGTGCAACTAACAGTGGGTAAAACTGCCTTCCAGTTTATAGCCTGCTACAGACCACCCTCCCAAACCCAGGAACCCCACTCGGCCTTCCTGAGAACACTGGAAAATATGAAGGTCTCTCCAAACACCATTATATTGGGCGATTTCAACTACCCAAACATAGACTGGGAGCATTACTCTAGCTCCAACACCCTAGCCCAAAGGTTCCTAGAATTTATAAACTCAAATGCTATGGAACAACTTGTTACTACTCCCACAAGAGGGGAAAACATACTGGACCTGATCATCACCAACATGGGGACTCTATGCTCCAAACTAGAAGTGTATCCCTCACTGGTAAGATCAGACCATAAACTAATCTCACTGGATATTCACATCCCGACCCCACCCCCTGCCCAGAAAGCCACAGTGAAAAACATCTCTAAAGCAAATTTCACACTTCTCAAAACCGAGGTGGAATCCTTCAAAGCCCCCAAGCCTGTGGAAAATACGGCCTAGACCGCAGAATCCTTTATAAACGCATTCTATGAACACCTTCAGGAATGCATGGATCATGCAATCCCAAATAAAACCAAGACCCAATCCTCCAAAGGCAGACGTCCTGTCTGGTGAACCCCAGCCATAAACAAACTATACAATAGAAGGAGGAAGCTACTACATGATAGAGCAAAATCCCAAAAAGGGAAGGCATCTCTGATCAGTATTAGCAAAAAACTACGGGCACTCATAAAATCATCTAAGGCCAGCTTCGAGAGAAAAATTGCACAGGACACTAAGGATAATCACAAGGCTTTCTTTAGTTATGTTAGGAAGCTGGGTGGGAATTCCCAGATATGCTCAGAATTAGTCCAAAATGACAAAAAATACATCAAACCCACAGACATTGCCAACATCCTAGCTGACAGGTTCAGTGCAAACTTCTTCCCCCCCTCCCCACCAAAAGGGCAATTATCTATCCCAGCAGAGTGCTGCCCCCCTGACATCTCAGATGCTCAGGTAAGAGCCGCCCTCTCCAAAGCAAAAAACACAGCATCAATGGGACCAGACGGTGTCCCGGGCTGCATCCTACATGAACTCCAAGAAGAGCTAAACCCAAACATAAAACTACTGTTCAATCTCAGCCTTACTACAGGATATGTACCCAAAGAGTGGCATAAAGCAACAGTGGTCCCTCTCCACAAAGGTGGTGCCTCAATGGATCCTGGAAACTATCGCCCCTTAAGCCTGACTAGCTTGGTCTGCAAAGCTATGGAAAGGATCATCATGGACCTCATAAATAAAGATATTGGGGACCTACAGACACTGGAACTTACCCAGTTCGGCTTTGTTAAGGGCAGATCCTGCCTCTTAAACCTGGTCAATTTCTTTGAAACAGTCACTAAGGCCATTGACGAGGGGAAGGTGGTCCACACAGCCTACCTGGACCTCGCAAAAGCCTTCGATACAATACCCCATTCGGGCATTATAGATAAGCTCACCAGCTTAAATATAAATCCCTATGTCACTAGATGGGTTGCAAACTGGCTCAAGGACAGAACCCACATGGTTAGAATTGCTGGAGCTATGTCAGACTCCAAACCAGTTACAAGTGGCATCCCACAAGGCTCAGTCCTGGGACCTCTCTTGTTCAGTATATATTTCTCGGAGGTACAGGCCAACACGGAAGGACTGTGGCTGACCAAGTTCGCAGATGACTGCAAACTGGGCGCCGTAATCAACTCTCCAGCCAACACAAGCATCCTCCAAAAGGGCCTCATAGAAACAGACAACTGGTGCCACAGCCATGGCCTCAAGCTAAACACCAAAAAGTGTATAGTCATCCCCTTTGGCAAAAACAAAGTGCCCACAAATTACCACATAGGCGGTAATCCATTAAGTACAGAAGAAGTAATTAGGGACCTGGGGACCCAAGTTGATAGCAATCTCTCATTTGACAACCACGTTGCCAAAGTGGTTAGAAAAACAATTTATATAGCCCACCTAATCATGAAGGGATTCACATCTAGATCAGGGGAGGTCATCGTGCCTCTTTACTCATCCCTCATCAGGCCCATAACTGAGTACAATGCCCCTTTTGGGATGTACCTTACCAGACACCTGCAGCAACTGGAAAGACCCCAAAAGTACCTCACCAAGAGGATCAAAGGGCTCAAACAGATGCCACATGCTGCCTGGTTAAAGAAACTCCAGCTCTACTCAGTGGCATACCGCCTGCTCAGAGGCGATCTGTGCCTGATATAAAGTCATGTCCAACCCGGAATTAATGGACATGCTGCACCTCAGAAAATCCAAATCCCATCGAGCTACTCGCTCGAGAGACTTGAACCTCACCACTGAAATAAATAGGACATGCTGGAGGGACAGATTCATAACCCAGAGGCTCCCTTCACTCTGGAATAAAATCCCAGTCCAGGTTAGGCAGAGTCCCTCATTGACTCTCTTCAAGAGGAATCTTGATGAGTGGATGGGAGATCGTAGGTTTACCCCAGGCATCACTTCTGTGTCACTGTTGGACAGAAGCACAGTATACTAACCTCGAAAAAGGGCATAGCAAAATTAATTTAAAATGGATGGCGAAAGCCAAACACACT